>NC_056736.1:641156924-641241924 GCF_019279795.1 Protopterus annectens
TAGGGCATCTGTTTGAGGTCAGTAATCCTCTTTGTGAGGTACTTCTGTGGCCTTTCCAGCTGCTGCAGATGTCTTCTGAGGTACATTCCAAAAGGGGTGTTGTACTCTATAATGGGTCTAATGAGTGCCGAGTAGAGGGAAACAATGACCTCTTTTGTCCTGGATGAGAACCATTTTGTGATGAGGCATGCCACATAGAAGGATCTCCTGACTACTGTGGCAATGTGATTATCAAAGGAGAGACTACTGTCCACCTGGGTCCCAAGGTCTCTTATCACACATTCAGCATTAAGTAGACTGCCGTTTATGTGGTAGTTCATGGGTACAGAGTTTTTACCAAAGGGGCTGACATTGCACTTTTTGGCATTGAGCTTGAGGCCATGAATCTGACACCAGGCATCTGTCTCAGTGAGGCCCTTCTGCAGGATGTCCACATTATTTGGGGACTTGACTACGGCTCCTAGTTTGCAGTCATCTGCAAACTTCATTAGCCAAAGGCCTTCTGTGTTAGCCAGTACTTCAGAAAAGTAGATACCAAACAGAAGAGGTCCCAGGACTGAACCCTGTGATACACCACTTGTCACTGGTTTGAAGTCAGATTTGGAGTCTGCAACTTTTACAGTGTGGGTTCTGTCAGTGAGCCAGTTGGCAACCCATCTTGTGACATAGGGATTTATACCTAGTTTAGTGAGTTTAGCTATAATTTCAGAATGGGGGATGGTGTCGAAAGCCTTGGTGAGGTCAAGATAGACTGTGTGAACCGCCTTACCCTCGTCTATGGCTTTGGTGACTGCCTCAAAGAAGTTGATCAGGTTCAGAAGGTATGATCTGCCTTTCACAAACCCAAAATGGGTGGGGTCCAGAGTATGGAGGTTACCAATGTCTTTGTTTATGAGTTCCATGATGATAAATTCTATGGCCTTGCAGACGAGGCTCATCAGGCTAATAGGGCAATAGTTCCCAGGATCAGTGGTGGCACCCTTTGTGGAGTGGGATCATTGTTGTTGTGCACCATTCACTGGGCACAAAGCCTGACGTGAGACTATGATTGAACACGGTGCTTAGGTGGGGAGCCAGTTTGTTCTGAAGTTCATGTAAAATGCAGCCTGGGATGATGTCTGGTCCCATGGATGCTGCATTTTTGGTTTTAGAGAGTGCAACTTTTACCTGCATAGATGTGATTACAGGGACTCTGCATTCTTCCTGTATAGATATGGGCCCTTTAGGGGGTGAGAGGGTGGTAAAGTTTTCACTGAACCTATCTGCTAGGATGTTGGCAATATCAGTTGGTTCTGAAATTTTCGTGCCGTTGTGCTGTAACTCAGAGCAGACCTGGGTATTGCCATTGAGATTCTTGACATAGCTATAGAATACTTTGTGGTTGCTCTTAGAATCAGTGGTGATTTTGTTTTTGCAGCTAGCTTTGGAGGATCTTATAAGGGATCTCAGCTTCTTACTGAGGCTGACCAGGGAGCTCCTCCACTCATGGGATTTTACTCTCTTTTACAGCAGTTTCTTCCTTCTGTTGTAGAGTTTGTTTATGGCAGGGGACCACCAGATTTGCTTCCTTTTTTTGGAGAATAGCGTCTTGGTTCTGTTTGGGATAGCACGATCCATGCACTCGTGTAAGAGCTTATAGAGTGCATTTGTCTAGGATTCAGCAGTCGTAACTGTATTGTCCATCTGCATGGGTGTCAGGAAGTTCATCACTTCTATCTTAAGAAGCATAAAGTTGGCTTTGGAGAAATTTCTTACTGTGGTTTCCTTAATGGTGGGTGGGGCAGGATGCGGATATCTAGGGTGATTAGCTTATGGTCGGATCTGACCGACGAGGAATTGACTTCAGGTGTGGAACACCAGTCACTCATGTTGGTAATGACTAGGTCTAGGATATTGTTGCTCCTGGTGGGGGTGCGGATAAGTTGATCCAGGGCATTGGAATTTATGAATTCCAGAAAGCATTGAGCGAAGGAGTTGGTACTTGAATAGTTTTCCCAGTTAATGGTGGGGTAGTTGAAATCGCCCATTATTAGGGTGTTTGGTTGAATCCTAATAGTTTCCAGTATATCAAGAAAAGAGGAGTGGGAATCCTGGGGCATGGTGGGGGATCTGTAGCAAGTTACAATTTGGACTACACTTTTGCCGAGAGTTAGTTGCACTTGGATAACCTCGGATGCATTATGCTGTGCAACAAGCCTGGAGGTGTATATATCCTTAATGAATGTGGACACACCTCCGCTTTTGGTGCTCTGGTCCAGGTTAAATGGCCGAAAAGTGTGGTATGAGTTATAGCCTGGTAATGCAGGGGTGCTCTCTAGAGCCTTGAACCAGGTCTCAGTCACTGCACAGATATCAATGTTCTCCATTTTAAGGAGTGCCTCGAGTGAGTGCATTTTGAGATTTAGACTATTAGCATTGTGAAGCATTACCCTCAACTTTTTGCTTGTATGTTCCTGTTATGGTGGTGAATTTGTCATTTTAACCTTGCCTAAAAAAGGCACTATAGGGGCGGCAAGACCCTTAGCCAGTACCTGGAATCTCAGGGGCGACAGGTGCAGGCCATCTCTGTCCAAGCATTGTGGTCTGTCGACCATGTCGTCCCAGGCAGACAGATACTGGATCCCCTTAGAATGACACCAGAAGCTTAGCCAATTGTTGAAGTCAATCATTTTGTCCTTGTATTGCGGTATCATTCTGGGCGATAGCAGGACGCTACTCAGGGCTAGGGTCACACCTGCCTGGGCTGCAAGATCGGAAAGCTCTTCCATGTCTCTTTTCTCTTTTCATGTAGTCCAGGGAGGTACGTCTTAGGTTGTTCACACCAACATGGACAATGACAGAGTCCTATTTGTACTTGTTGTGGAGTGACCTGAGTGTGTGGGTTATGTGGTGGATCGTGGCACCCAACAGGTAGCTGACAGTAACCTTCTCCTTGTTTAGCATGGCGACTGAGACATCAGTGTGCCTGACTACAGAGTCACCTATGACTAGTGTGTTGGGTACAATGTTTTGCTTTATGGGCTGTGGTTTATTGGCACTCTTGAGTCTGTGGGCTATGTGTCATTTGGGTTGTGTTAGGGGGTGGAGGTTGCTTGTGTTTCTGCTTTGGAGGTCACTGTTGCTTGAGCAGGTTATTACTGAGAGCCTCCATGAATGTTTGTGTGTTTCTATGTGTGGATTTTGGTGGTGTAGGTTTAGTAGGACTATGTGATGAGTGTGGTGTGGTGCAAGTGTTTACTTTCTCCTCTTGACTGTCAATTTCAGTCTTGGTTGGAGAGAGCTTTACCTCCAGTTTGGCTAGATAAGTGCATCTCTCATAGGTTGTGGTGTTGGGTGTTAGGAGGAGAGGGTTGTCTGTGTACATGAGGCAATTGCTACATTGCCCCAAGATGCCCAGATTCATCAGATAGACAGGAGAGAACACTGGGAGCTGACGCTTGGACATGCCTGAATAAAAAACTTCTTTCCTCTAGACAAGTGAGGAAAGTGAGTATAAGAGCTGTTTTTCTCTAAGCAAGTGAGGAAAGTAAGTACAAAAACAGTTTTCCTCTAGGTAAAGAGGAAGGTTGAGTGTTGTAGTAATTTGCAGCTTATTTAGTATTAACAACAAGTTCTGAACAAGTGCTGAGCACGCATAAGCAAATTCAAGTGCTAAAACTAAGAATCTGTACCTGGATCTTGTGGTAGATTAGCTACCTAGTGCTTACCACTCCCACTGATAAGCTAGAATGCTTCCCTACACCACAGAAAGGCTTGGGGGGCTCAGAAGCTTACAAAGAGTCCTGGATACAGCAAATCTGTATCTGGACAAGACTAGTTACAGGAAAGGTAAGAAACAAGTGCAAACGTGGGCTTTTAAACCAGAAAGTTAAAAGAGATGGAAAAACTGCCCAAAAGGCCAATAAACTACAATTTCTGGGCCAGAAACCACTCTTGTGGTAAATAGGCTACCTAGTGCTTACCACTCCCACTGATAAGCTAGAATACTTCCCTCCAACACAGAAAGGCTTGGGGGGGGGGCTCAGAAGCTTACAAGCAGTCCTGGATACAGCAAATCTGTATCTGGACTAGACTAGTTACAGGAAAGGTGGGAAACAAGCACAAACATAGGCTTTTAAACCAGAAGGTTGAAAGAGATGGAAAGACTGCCCAAATGGCCAATAAACTACAATTTATGTGCCAGAAAACACTCTTGTGGTAGATAAGCAACCTAGTGTTTGCCACTCCCACTGATAAGCTAGAAGGCTTCCCTCCAACACTGAAAGGCTTGGGGGGCTCAGAAGCTTACAAACAGGCCTGGATACAGCAAATCTGTATCTGGCCTAGACTAGTTACAGGAAAGATGGGAAATAAGCGCAAACGTGGACTTTTAAACCAATATGCTGAAAGAGATGGAAAAACTGCCAAACGGCCAATAAACTACAATTTCTGAGCCAGTAACCACTCTTGTGGTAGATAGGCTACCTAGTGCTTATCACTCCCACTGATAAGCTAGAAGGCATCCCTCCAACACAGAAAGGCTTGGGGGGCTCAGAAGCTTACAAACAGTCCTAGATACAGGAAATCTGTATCTGGACTAGACTTGTTACAGGAAACGTGGGAAACAAGAGCAAACACAGGCTTTAAACCAGAAAGTTGAAAGAGATGGAAAACCTGCCCAAATGGCCAATAAACTACAATTTCTGGGCCAGAAACCACTCTTGTGGTAGATAGACTACCTAGTGCTTACCACTCCCACTGATAAGCTAGAAGGCTTTCCGCCAACACAGGAAGCCTTTGGGGGCTCAGAAGCTTACAGTCCTGGTTACAGCAAATCTGTATCTGAACTAGACTAGTTACAGGAAAGGCAGAAAACAAGCTTAGATTTTTTTTTGGAAGGTGGAAAGGGAGAAAAGAGAAATAGAAGATAATTCAAAATTAAGGACCTAAGTGGCTTGTCCCTTCACAAATGTTTTCTCTGTATTAGGTAGAATGAGCTAGTAACACTAGACTGGAATAGATCTGGGATAGAGCTGAACAGATGGGACTGGTAGGAGTGTCTGAAGTCACAATATGATCTCACTGTACTCAGTTGAGTGAGCAAATGAGGTAGACCCAGGAGAAGTGTTCAAACACAAATTTACAGGAGGTCGGGCAATTCCAAAGCCACCAAGATTAATAGCAGAACAAGAACAGGGACGGAGGGCGGGAAACTAACTGCAGAGAGAGAGAGAGAGACCACAGTATTCTATGAAAATTAAATAGAAAAATAAATGACTACAGAGAGACACAGACCACAATATTCAATGAAACAATTAAATAGACATAAAAATAAAACACAGTACAATCTTTAACACTGCAAGTTTGTATTTAACTCCGTTAGTAAGGCAGTTGATTGTAGGTATGTAGCAGAAGCCAAACAACTCAGATATTGAGCAGTAATAAATTCAAAGATATGTGACTAACACTTACAAATACAGAGAAACCCTCTAAGCTAAGAGTTTAACACTGAATATCAATGAAGTGAAACACAATAGCCCCCACTTACTGCAGAGAGAGAGAACGCAATATTCTATGAAACAAACAGAAAAATAAATAACTACAGAGAGACACAGACCACAATATTCAATGAAACAGTTAAATAGACAAAAAAATAAAATGCAGTACAATCTTTAACATTGCAAGTTTGTACTTAACTCAGCTAGTAATGCAGTTGATTGTAGGTATGTAGCAGAAGTGAAACAACTCAGATATTGAGCAGGAATCAATTCAAAGATATGTGACTAACACTTATAAATACAGAGAAACCATCTAGACTAAGAGTTTAACACTGAATATCAATAAAGAGAAACACAATAGTCCCCACTTACTGCAGAGAGAGAGAGAGAGAGAGAGAGAGAGAGACCACAGTATTCTATGAAACAATTAAATAGAAAAATAAATAACTACAGAGAGACACAGACCACAATAGTCAATTAAACAATTAAATAGACAGAAAAATAAAATGCAGTACAATCTTTAACACTGCAAGTTTGTACTTAGCTCAGCTGTTAATGCAGTTGATTGTAGGTATGTAGCAGTAGCGAAACAACTCGGATATTGAGCAGTAATCAATTCAAAGATATGTGACTAACACTTATAAATACAGATAATCCCTCTAGGCTAAGAGTTTAACACTGCATATCAATGAAGTGAAACACAATAGCCGTCACTTACTGGAGAGAGAGAGACCACAGTATTCTATGAAACAATTAAATAAAAAAATAAAAAACTACAGAGAGACACAGACCACAATATTCAATGAAACAATTAAATAGACAGAAAAATAAAATACAGTACAGTCTTTAACACTGCAAGTTTGTACTTAACTCAGCTAGTAATGCAGTTGATTGTAGGTATGTAACAGAAGTGAAACAACTTAGATAGGTTCTATATTACAATGTCAAAGGTTTAAAACTTCGAATCACTAAAGATCGAACTTTAGTGATCGAAGTCTTAAACCATCGAAACCACCAAAAAAAAACCTAAAAAAAAAAAACTAAATAGTGTGTAGGCAGGGGGGCACCCCCCTACTTAAATATACCAACTCCGAGAACACACTACATTGAAGTAAATTGAAATCTCCCGCTACAGAGATTTTCCTTTTAAACGTTCGATGTAGTGCACTTTCGGTATTCGCGTGTCGACAATATCATATTCAATATTGTCAGACTTCGAGATTTTACTACAGACCCCTCAGATATTGAGAAGTGAAAAATAAAATGCAGTACAATCTTTAACACTGCAAGTTTGTACTTAACTCAGCTAGCAATGCAGTTGATTGTAGGTATGTAGCAGAAGCCAAACAACTCAGATATGTGACTAACACTTATAAATACAGAGAAACCCTCTAGGCTAAGAGTTTAACACTGAATATCAATGAAGTGAAACACAAAAGCCCCCACTTACTGCAGAGAGAGAGAGAGAGAGAGAGAGAGACCACAGTATTCTAAGAAACAATTAAATAGAAAATAAATAACTACAGAGAGACACAGACCACAATATTCAGTGAAACAAACAGACAGAAAAATAAAATGGAGTACAATCTTTTAACACTGCAAGTTTGTACTTAACTCAGCTAGTAATGCAGTTGATTGTAGGGATGTACCAGAAGCCAAACAACTCAGATATTGAGCGGTAATATGTGGAGTTGTAGCCTGAGCGGACCTAATGGAACAGTTATAAAGTATGTCAGGTCCACTGCAGCCACTTCTGCACAGTAACAGTAATTCTATAAATGAAAGTGGCTGACTGCATGCAAATTAGATGCAGTATGGCAACATTTTGATTGGCTATGACATCTACAGCCGGAATTGAGGTCACTTGATTGCAACTCTTGAGTGCACTTGCATCCAAATCTGGCATTTGGGGAATTAAGCCTATTTAAGCTGAAAAATGGGCATTCACAGGTAATTCGGGACAGTTCAGAGCTAAGCCACTGGCCATCAGCCGCTTTGCTTCCCTGCCATGCAGGCCACTTTGGGTTCCTAAGACCTTTAGTGAACCTTGGTCAACAGCTGCAAGTCTGGATAACTTGACATTGCACTGTGGGCCATAATTTTCACAGACATTACTGTTGTCATATACATACCACTTTGAAGAAACCTGTGAGGTGGAACCAGCGGCCTAAACAGGGATTAAAACTTTAGAATAGTGATTTTTCTAGTAAATACAAATCAGAACCTAAGTTGCTCAATGGGAAAGGGTAGACACTACAGAAAAAGAGCAGTGTCTCCTGCATCTAATGGGGCATATCACAAAGTGAACAGAAGAATAGTTATTTAAAGTGCACAGTCACAGTTCTTCACTTACCTTATGCATTATCACGCGCTGTATACAGTGCACTGGTGCATGTTTCTCCCTATTATTTTCAACCCACATGGCTTGTTTTTGAATAAACCCCTTTGTAAAAATACTTATGTTCCTACAATGACAGCAGTGAAGGATACATTTCAGTGATAGCTGACCTGATGCAGCATTGGGAAAGCATATGAAGATGCATCCACAAGCTTTAATGGACTCACAACTACAAATGCATTAGGGCCATGTTCAAAAGTCTATGAACAAAACCACACCTTACCCCTGTGGTGATGTTACCAAGGGATACAATACATTTAGGGGAAACTGTCCCTAATAAAACATTCACAAAGCTATTCATTAAAAAGCACATAAAAAATATGAAAGATGATGGGGGTTCATCACAGCACTTAATCTACCACATTCTGAGATGTATTAAGCATGAACGAACACTAACAAAATGAAGTAAAGGGGGAACCTATTTTTTATGTTTCTTAAGATATACTGATTTGTTTGTGGAATGTTAATGAGGAATTCTGTTCAGAAAGCATGGGGAAGAATTCAAATTCCTTAAGCAGGAAAGACACTGGAAAATATGAAAGAACACACTTTTTTGAAGTAAGGGTACGACTTGTTGAAAATATTTTCAGGCAGTTTGATGTGTGCAAACACAGTTAGAAAGTTTGAAAAGGTAGATGAGGAAAACTGCTCACCCTGAAAAAAATTCAAGCTGGAGAAAGGGGACAGCGCAGGAACAACTAACTGCTTCAGGAATAGCATACTCCAGGGATAGTTCTATTAAAAAATAGTAGAAAACTAGATGTACTTGTTCTTTTTTTTTCCGGATAAACATTTAAATGTAATGTAACAAGTGTTCACTATAGATTGTTAGGAAATGTAAGCATGTCTTTGTAATTTTGGTTATGTGCCTTACACTGTTCTCCTTAGCTTCTTAAACATCTAACCCTGAAAATATAAGTTTACAATACTGACGATGTACAGTTAGATATAACATTTAAAATGGCATTCCTGCTGCTAGTTTCAGCCTTGACCATGTATTAAAGCCTTAGCACACAAGGGAGAAAAAGGCATGCCAAATGCATTCGGTCAAGCTGAAAACTGCAAGAAATTAATGAATTCTCAAATCTGCTACTCCGACTTGGCAGTTTTCTGTTTTCTATGACTAAGTTCTTAACTGTGCATACTGGAGTGTTTCCATTAAAAGCACAAAGGCATTTTGAAATTGAATGTTTCACTTCTAGTTGCTGAAATACTTAAAAGGTTTTAGCATTTGATCTTTGGTCACCTAGGCTAGAAATCAAGCCATGAGTAAGAGAAGTATAGGTCCATCAAAGAGGTTTCAAAGAGATTAACATCTATAGAATAATTTAAAGTAACAGCCTGCAGTCTCATATCTGGCAGCTGCTACATCACAGACAGGCACACAGAAAAGAAATACCATTATCAAGGCTTCTTCCAAGCGCTGGCTCTCCACAGCTCATACTCACAGCACTTAAAAGACGGAGTAAAATCAGCAGATATAGATCTAAGCTATTATCTCCACAATGCAGCCACTTACGTGGTTTAAGGCAATGATCACTTCACTAAGAGGAAAGAGATCTGAGCAATGATAAAAGTGAGTGCAAGGTTTGAGTCCCAATGCCAGTAATTGCTTTGCTGTATAGCTCATTAAATCATTACTACTTATGTGATGTGGAATGTCACACCTCTACCAGCCTACACACATCATTACATTCCAAAGCATTTTCTGGAAAGTCAACTTAAAAACATAACACAAAGAAATTAAATGATTCCGTGAACAATAAAAGCTAAAAGCTATTAAAATACTGCAAACAGCAATGTTACAGTAAAGAGTCTTCTTTCCATTGATAATAGTCATTAATGTGACTATGCTATGTTATTATGCGTACAAGCCCAAAATTATATTTTCTCAAATGTTTCATAAGCAAAGTGTTATATCTTGGAAACTATAAAACCTAGATGTATTTTGTCAACTTACTTTTGTTTACCAGGCATAAGCATTCATATGACAGCAGGAAGTTCCCTTCTGAAAGCATACTTAATGAGATATTTACAGAAACTTGAAGAATTATGTTTATTTGTATAACGGTACTTTTCTGTTAAACCCCTACCATGTCTTTGCGTTGCTGTTTTTTCAGCTCTATTTTATCATTCATGCAGGACTGACAAACGTGATGTGAAAAGCATCATTTTCATTAGGTACGGTTAACTTTTCTTTTTTTATTTCATTTGGCAGGCAGGCAGTAGTGCAGAGACGAATGTCTTGTTTGGTGCTACATGATCGCAGTTTTTATAATGTGGAGAATGACTCCTTTCATTCGCATGTCAGGGCTGACTGAATAAACCAGGGAATGTGAGCATTGGCAAGACCGATATTTGTTTATTGGTACTGTACTGCAGTACAACTCTGAAGACTTTTTCAGAGCACCTCGCGTAGCTGAGAAATACAGCTGCAATGCGAGGTGTAGTTTATAAAATTTGCAGTTGTTGATTTCACAGCAGTACACATCAATCCTGAGAATACATGGTAAACATCACCCGTTCCAGGCATATCCAGTACTATGAATCCTTTCATCTTCTCTCCTAATGGTATTCTCTTACATTAACCTTCTTCTACAGTGAGATGGGATTCTCTGTTAAGTATTATACTGAAAAGGTAACTAGCTTCTGGCCGAAAGCATGTGTATAAAAAAAATAGAACTGCCGCAACTGGTAGGGGTTTAACGGTGGACTGCAGCTACTTCTGCAATGACCAAATGGTCCTGTAAACCTAACATGACAAAAGACACTTGTCAGTCAGTTGTACAGAAGTAGTTGTCAACCACAAACTTGTGTCCGGTACTGAAATACCGGCGAAATACAGCAGCGCAAACTGGTAGGGGTTTAACGGAAAAGTACCTGTATAATTAACAATATAAATAACCCAGCATATTCTAAAGATGTGCAGATTATAGTGCACATAGCAATGATAGTTTTCTTCAACAGCATCTAATGTTTCATCTGATGTCATTTAATAGTTTGTAAGTCACTCAGTTATAGAAATATTAAGTATATATGCAAATATTTCATATTTTCATAATTACCAGAAAATAACTACCAATATCTTCAGTATAGTGTACTGTAACTGCACATTGACAATATACTTTTCATTCTCCCACCAGGGCATTTCACACCATGCTGCTCAAGAACATGCAGGTCTTTCAGTTATGAAAATATGAATGCAAATATGAACATCTGAATAATATCACACATTGATTTTTCTACTGCAGGACATATGAGATTAACAATCTTAGTATTATTTGTACATTCTAATACTGTCTATAATTAATTGGTAACTCATTTAATTAAGGAAGACAGACCCAAAAATATCTGGACGTCAAAAGGAGCTATGGGTTCTAACTGGAAGAATGCAAAAAAGGTGCTATATGACCTGGACAGTAACTGTTACAGTCATTGCATTTCAGCAGCTGGTAAACATGCAAAGGTACCATCAGTGTCTTTATCTTGCTTAAAGGATTCCTACACAGCTAGTCATTACACATTCCTTCAATTATCAAGAAGCATTTCACACCCTTCCCAACCCAAGTGTGTTCTGAGGTATTGAGATACAGTGCTTACGGCATCCTAACGCCTGTTCTGAACATCTCACTTTTTCTTTCATCATAAGTAAGCAGCCAAGTTATCTAACTACCTTTTTGAACATATACACTTCCAAATGCACTTGTTAGGAAAAACACAAGCTGTACCTTTTTATTTCTGGTAATGTGTAGGATTCCATGGGTGTCATCACTCATCATAAACCAAGATCCCTAACCCTACACTACAAGACATTTCATGTAGCACACAAACATAACCCCCCCCCCCGACTACAAACACCCACTATCAGTTTTCAGTTTGGATTACTGTTTCCAATTCATTTGAAATGGATGTGTTAATGAAGTAAATGGTCCACTTAACAGGTTTTTGTACAGGGTGCAAAGTATTTTATAAAAAAGGGCTGCTTCACAGGAAGGCTGGATCTAGCACAAAGCAACCTTAACAGCTGTCTAAAGCATGGTGCTGGCTGGGGGGCCTTGCCTGTTCTTTAAAATAATAATAATAATAATAAAAAATCTATGCTACCTTCCAGCGTCAGCATTCTGTGCGAGCTCGGGGGGGGGGGGGGGTTCATTCGTAGACTACAGGAAATTGAGTGGGAAATTGAATCGGAGCATACTGTAGCACAGAAGATTTTGTTTCTGCTACTTTCCAGGGCAGAAGATTTGAAAAGAGCAGACTTCAGTATGGGAGATGAGAGACAGAATGCAGACAACACTTAAGAGATGGAGATCTTTCTATACTTTGCAGAATAGTGTCTGTGTGTACTTACTTCCTGCAACTCACGGTATTTATGGTATAAGGGAAGGTAGCAATTGATCTTAGTAAATAGTGGGGGTTGTAGTAAATAGGATTGCCATATGAACCATTTTTTTTGGGGGGGGGGCTCAAGCCTTGGTTTCCTTGTTTTCTTGACTACAGACAGTACTGTATTACTTGGCTGTGAATGAACTGGAGAACATGAAATCTGTGAATTAAATTCTAATATTCTAACTGTGAATACATTTTTAATTAATCTTGTTTTTGCAGGTAGAGGAGTATGAAATGCACTATGCCACAATATGGCAGTCTGTCTGGTATTTAGTGGAGATGAGTAAAAGCTATGAGCTGCTTCTGTATTGCAGCGCATACCTCTCAGCTGTACAGAGTTTCGCAGAATCTCCAAATTTTTGCCTCATATTTCTTAAAATTGTGATTTTCTGGCAAATCTGAAGTCAGAAAATAATGGCAGACATTTGAGTTTCAGATTTCATACCCTTCAGAAAATTAGTACTAAAACACAACCTGTTATCAACTTTCTAAGTTTGTAAGCAATATTTAAAATGTGTCCCTATTTTTGAGCCTTTGTTCTCCCATTATTTATGGCATTGTACAGATTTCTTGAGCTAAGAGGCTGTGAGGTATGATAGCAGGGTTGGATTCTCTCAGCCTTCATTTGTCTCCTGTGTGACTCTGACCAAGTCACTTCACCAGACAGTGTTTTAGGTTACTCCTGAAAAGGGACACTTGGATCCAGTGCGCTGTCCCAAGCTGTCAGCTCTGTACCCAATTACTGCTTCACTATATGCTGTTTGACTATGAGTCCCAGGACACGTTTCAGTTTAATGGACTGTCAAATGCATTTTTATTAAATGTGACTTTTGAGGGAAGAGTCTTTTAATGTCATTCATGCTGTCCATTTTCGGTGTGAGGATGTTTTGTTTTAGCAAACGGCTCAATATATTTGCTGTAAATTTTAAAATAACAGTTTTAAATTAAGTCCAAGTCTCTGTAATCATTGTAGAAATAAAAAAAAAGAAATATTATGGGCATTGGCAGGTTTGAAGACTGTTTTATGGTAACTGAAGAGAGACAGCCAGTTAATTGGCTACTGGTATGGCTGAGAGGTGGGGAGCCCAGTCACTTTGCCTAGTGTCTCATTTGACCATGTTCTGGTTCTGTTCACAGGTGCTGAGTTAAGATCTTAGTCATCTTAATATTGTGTTGTGTGATTGCTGTTTTTCAGGGAGTGGTTATGCATCTAAAAATATATTAAGTTTGTTAATTTAGTTATATTTAGAGCCATTGTCGGTGTCCGTGGTGCAACAAGCAGAACACTTGCTTATGGTGCAGAAGGATGTGGGTTCTTTTCCCACACCAAGTATATCAATTGCTGACACTACAGTGCAGCACAACAGGGTGTTCCACTTCTGAGTGTGCCGTCCTTCAAAGGAGACATTAAACCAAGGCCCAATATGCTTGAGTTGGGGGTAGCTCAAGTGGATATAGAAGATCCCATGGCACCTATCAAAAACAGTAGCGGAAGTTCCCCGATGCCCTGGCCAAATTTCCCCTTGTACTATAAATACCACCTTTGGTCTTCTCTGCAAACAGGCCACTAGCTCAGTGGGACTGACCCAGTTAACAATAAATAAATAAAAACAGTTTAATATTAGCTTACCTTTTTTAGATTTTGGGTCTGTTTCACCATAAATGTCTTTTTCAGACAGCTAGCTGCAGAGTGTGCTTTATTTATTTAGATTTCATTTTAATATTGTTAAATTTAATTTCACAGAGTATGATTTTGGTGGGCAATGTTGTTTGCTTCGAATGAGGCAGGGTTTAATTAATTGAAGACAAAGGTAGATATATCGAGAAGTGGATGAATGAACAGCTAAGAAAAGCAAAACGAGGGAACCCAATACTGCATATACAGCTGGAAAAACATAATGAAGATGAATTTTAATACAAGTGGAAGATGCATTACCCTGAAACAATCACCCATATATAACTTACTTTTTCATATAATGACACTGTATATTGGCATGCCTAAAGGATAATGTTAGCAGGAATGCAGCAAGACTGAAAAACAAGCAACATGACGATGCATAATCCAACAAATACATCAAAAAAACAAGCAAACACAAGCAGAAACACTCCAGGCATAAAATCTGCACATTAATCATGCTGTAAACAGCCCAAATGCAATGCCACGCCATGATTAGTATACGTATCACACACAAGACAAACCTCAGGAACAGTGGGGTAACATCCCCACAGCAGTTAATCCTGTATGCTGACAGACTACAGAAAAAGCTGGAAGATGTTACATCTTTGGGTGGTATGCCACATGCCATAGCTTGTAAATATACCACAATGCTGAACTGGCTTCTCTTTTCTAAAGGCATCATTACACCCCTTATAGTATCTGCATCTCAGAGACAGACATCTCCAAGGATGCCTTGCAGAGGACATTTAAGTGATCCACAGCTCACTGGATCACTGTCAACAGACTGGGTAGTTCTACAGAACTGGTAGAAGTAGCAATCACAGAAACTGGTGTCATTCTCTGACACTGTTCTTTGATTCAGTCAGGTTACCAATGGTGATATTATGAATACACCAGAAATGGAGTGAGAGCAAAGGTGGTAGCCAGTAGGACTTGGAGATGCTACTGCTGCAGTGACAAAGATGGCCTAGGATATCCCTACACATAAACAAAGTCATACTAACCATGTCTGATGTCCTCTTGTATAGGTCACTTAACACTCCAAGAATGTCCTTCACAGGCAACAATACCAGTGCCAGTATCTCCTTTATTTCAAGTTGAAACTTAAGGCAGTGGTTGTATTTTACAAGTAGCCTGCACCTCTGCAGCCCTCTGTAAAAATCTTGGACAAGTCAAAGAGGCATCCCCATTTTTTCGTGTGATGGAAGTACTCACTGCAGGATTTGTATATGACCTTCACAAAATCAACCAAAATGCAGGTTGGCTTCAGGTACACATATGGTTTCAGACACAAACAGAACCTCAGTGACTACTCAGCCAGCTGGTTCCTGGGGGACATAAGGTCATATATTAATGGGCCATACTGTCTGCTAGTTGAGGATTCAAAGATACCATTCACTTTATTCACTTGCTGGTAAACCAGTGCAGGTAGGACATGTTCTGTCCATGAGCATGCATACCATTGTCTAGTTTCTCTACATTTCATTTTGTTGAGAGAAAGCACATCCAAACCTTGAATCCCTCCAGCATCAGATGCCTTACGACAGCACTGCTAGTCTTCAGTGTCATGTCAACCTTTGTTATGGCTATGATGGTTGCCAGCAGTTTTTTGTCACTTCTTCCACCTTGTGGTGCTTTCTACATATCATTATCCTACAAACCTACATATCATTTCTTGTTCTGATCTTTTCTGGGGGGAATGTGAAGAAGGACTTAAAATAGAGTTAGCTGCTGTAAACCTCTAGCAAAATTTCTGCAGGGATGTTATTACTGGAGCATACCTCCTGCTTCCACCCTTGCTGTAAATCTGGTAATCTCAACATCCTATTATCCTTGAGGGTGGTGATGGGGTGTGTAGTGGAGTAGCTGAGGGGGGGGGCAAGAGAGGCGGTCTGCCTGGGGAGCACTTTTGGGACTGTCACTTTACTTTAATTAAAAAAAATACTGTTTTTGTTTTTAAGGGTGTTCTTCTTTAAGTAAGGTCCGGTCACCACATTGCATGCATGCGTTGTCTCACAGAAGTCCTGTTCTTCCTTTCCGCAGGGCCGGCCTTAGCTGAAATGGCACCCTAGGCAAAGTAGTGCTCTGGTACCCCTTAAACCCTGTCCATGCCATACTCATGACACACCCCTGTTTCAGCCACACCCACAGATAGGTCACTCCCCATGAAAGCCACTCCAGTTATTTCCTTCAGTTTTTTAAATGCATGAAAATCAGTGAACACTGTCATATTGCAACAAAAGAAACCTTGTAATGTAGTTAAAATGCCAATGAAGGTGTAATTATCCTTTAATATTATCTTGGGAAAGATTAACTTGATTTTCACTCTGTGTAAAACATTAAAGCCCACAGTCAAAGGCTGTCTACTTCTCACATAGTACATTATAAGCATCTTACATTTGGTCACTGGTGGCACATTCAGGTTCTCCTCACAGCAGATTAAGCTGCTACCAGGAGATGAATTTCCACCTGCATGTTACAGACAACATAGTTAAATAATAGGTAGGACTGCACCCATGCAAAAATTAAAACAAGATCTGTAAGTTTCATCGGAACAAAACTGAGCAAATTTGACAGTGGTAAGTGGTTTGCACATAGAGATGCTGTAGCTATTAATACTTGAAAACAAACCAGCTGCCAAAAACCAACATTTTGATTCACATTAAATGTTTTAATATGCTTTACTCAACCCATGCCGCAGCCAACACTACAGATGAAAAAAGCCCGACTGCGATTCCCATGTGCACACAGACTCCATCCAAACCATCTGTGTAAGATATCAACTGGTCATACAAATGACAACTTGAAGGTGACTGCTACAAGTGGTTATAAGGACAAAAAAGGAATGAGAGATAAGTCTTCAGTGTTGCTTTCCTTTAACATGGTAAATAATGCCTCTAAAATTTAGGCATTCCATTTTCCAAATATCCATAACTAAGTTTAAACAAGAATAGGCAAAAACTTAACATACATAAATATGTCCCCCAAAGCTAATTTAAACTAACTAATTTCTATAGAGAAAATATCTAATGCTTAATAAATAAATATATCAATGAATGAGAGAAACATGTAAACACTATACATAATGTGGTAATATGCCTTTTAAGGTTGTTATGATAAAGACTGTGATGCTGTGTATCATATGATGCTTCAGTTAAGGCCACTCAATAAAATCCTCAATGCAACATAATTTTTCAAAAACAAAAGCCATAAATGTAACTCTTTTGTGTATGATGCTGAGTGCCCTATTCCTCATACGGTACTGGTGATGCCTTCTGTCATGCCTCACTATTATAGCCAACACCAAAGTTGCTGCATCTTTCAAGGGGCTGAGTAAAAGTCCCTTGATGTTGCAGTTTTAGAGAACTGCAACTCAATACGAAGTATCACTCACAGATGACAATCTCAACCAAATGTACAACCTCCTATGACAATACTATGAGTATTATACAATGTTTTAGTGTGCATGATATTTTATTTATCAACATACTTCTGTATTGCAAGTGTTGATGTTGCACTGTTAGAGAACTGCAATTCAGCAGGCAGTATTCAGGCAAATATCACTCACAGATGACTATCTCAACCAAAAGTACAACCTGATATTAATTATCACATAACATTTTGTTGTGTATAATATTTTATGAACATACTCCGATATTGTAAGTGTTTTCCAACCTCTGTTAGAAGTGCTGTTAAACTGTCAAATGTATGTAGTTCATGGACTGCTACACCTGACTACATTTTGTATCCTGATATACTGACGTATGCCGTGTGTAGAGTTCTTTTTTCTAGGTCACCCCTCTTGGTCAGTGAGATTTACCAAATGAAGAAATGTGAAGTAAAAATTAAGAGGTTGTGGACTGAGTGTAACAAGCTCACCTTTTACAGCTTTGGACTGAACGGAATCCACAGTGATTTGCCATAATTGTGGTGTGACCTACTCATAGCAAGACTTTTCTCATAAATCCAAGGGGAACAAAATGGGTGTCAGTGAGTGGATTAGTCCACTTACTCTCACCTCAGACTCACAGGTTGTCAGACATTGGTGAGAATAAGGAGATGTGAATTCTGCATACAAAGGTCTGTGCCCTGCATTGCACTGACCTCAAAGATCCACCAACCAAACTCCCACCCTTAATTGTGGAATCAGTTGGTCATAGGAAGGCTCTGTCTGGTTTTGTGGATTAGTGGTAGGTTATTAAAGGGGCAATACTGTTTAAAATGCTGACTTTATGATGTCAAAATATTTTTTGTTTTCTTGGATGAATTTATTCATCTGAATTTGTCACAACTTGGAGTGTCACATTACAGACGCAAAATGTGAAAACTAAAAAGTTTAATACCATTCGATTTTAAAATCATAATTTTAGTTCATAGGTTTGTACTAGACTAAATGCCCTTATGTGCCATTTTAAGGCTAGCCAATTACCCCTGTGAGAATCAAACCCTGCATCTTGTGTCTGTAAGGTAAGCACCTTAACCATTAGGCCTGCCTCCCACCCTGTTAAATGCTCAGTTTTAAACATTAGTCTGTCAGCAACTGTCTTTCTGATCCATCTGTAATTTCCTTAGCTAAGTATTAAATTTAAGTTTTTGGCTGACATGTTAAATATTTCCCTCTCTGCATATTTGCCATAAAAGATGTTTGATACTTAACAGGGTAATTCATAGCTCTGAAGAATCCTTCCCACATGAAGTTTACACTCTCAGATACAAAAAAATGTAAGCAACACTATTTCCAGTGGTGGGTACTCCTATGGAATCCCGACCAACAAAAAGATGACCAGTTAGCTCGATAGACTATTAATAGTATATACTGGTCATTATCTCAACTGGATTTATAGATTCTGGTTTATCTACTGTTCAGTATACTGTTGCATTGTTTTACCTTATTTTTAATGTATGTATAGCATGGATGAAAATGGACCTTGAGCATTTACCTTAAAAATAATTAGAAAAAAATAGATTATCATGATATATGTGCTATTTTTCATTGAAGATCAAAAATGGATAGACAGGTAGGTAATATATGAAAGCATTATCCAAACTAATGGCATCCCTATATATGTTCATATAACATTCCTTGAAGATCCTCTCACTTATCTGGGTCACAGTTGCTTATAAAGTATAACATCAACTTAGTAAAGTTTGGGACAAGATTTTTTTCCCCCAGAGTGCAGTGGGCCACTTTTGGCAAATGTACTTTTCTCTACAAAGTGCAGGCGTGATAAACTTTCTTATGTATAATTCATTTTTCCAAGTGTTTCCTTCCTGTCCGTCATGATAAGCTGTAAGTGTCTGTAGTATTCTGAAGCTGCTGTTGCTACAAGGAACTCTCCATTGCAGGTCCTGATCCCCCAGGATTTTTGTCATTTTTCTTGTCAGTTTGTTTTTATGTCTGACTGATGAAATTGTCCTTACAGGAATCAAATTGTATCACTGATTAAAATTTCTACTTCATAGATTCAGAGCATTGGATTCAGTCAGGACATGTAGTGTCGTTTTGTGGAGTATGTATGCATACATAGGCTTTCTGTGGGTAGTCAAGTTTCCTTTCAGATATATACTGTTTGATTAACTGCACTTAATGCTTCATGCATATTGTATTTAGCCTTGCCCTTGTAACCCAGGTCATGACTGAAAAGGGTCTTAGAAGGGACATTTCACTAACCTGCTTAACAAACAAAGTAACTTTTTTACTTCAAGACCTTGCTTTCCCCTTGAATCACAATCTTCTACTTTTTTTATTTTAAAAAGGTATTACTAAAGGGTCGTAACAATAATAAGGGAAGATAAAACTTAGAAGTAATTACACAAATTGCACAAAGTATAGGCAAGGCATAAGCATTATATACATGTGTATACTAACTCTGTTTCTTGACTTAATTTACTGTCTTATTTGTGTCCTCTTTCCATGTTTCATACCTACGCTTCTCCTCTACCATTTTTACATTTGTTGTCGTCTCTTCATCACTATTCCTTTCCATCTTGCTTTCTCTATTTTCTGATTAATATGGTTGTCTCATTCATTATCATATTTGTATTTCTGTATCATCTTTCATATCTTTGTTTTTATTTTCTTTCTGTCCTCATCAAACTCCTTTTCCTCTGGCAGAACTGAATACCACAGTGCAGTCTACAAATTTAAACTTCACATAATTAATTACTCCACCAATCAACACTGACCAATTACATAACATGGCAATAAAATAACACTGTCCATTGACATTTAGAAGTCAACATCAGTAATAATACCTAATCGTCTACAATTTTCATTTTAAGCATTGCTGTACTTGATTTCACTGTGCTTTGCACTGCAATTCTACCATTTTTATCATATGTCATACATTCTGTCTGCTTGTGACACGTTTGTCAAACATTTTGGAAAAGAAAAGTTGAATGATCTAGTAAGTCAGCATCTGCTGAGTACAGAGGCCTCGATGGGAAAAAGAAAGAAAATAGAAAAACACTAGATAAAGAAAATAAAGATTAATGACTTCCAAAGAGAGACTGTTTCTAATTAGTAACCAGGTTAAGAGTTTCTGCATAGATAAGACTTTATGTCTATTTACGTCCTATTGCAGGTTTTTCTCATCATAAACTGTACTTTATTTCCTTTAATCCAACACCATGAATATCACACATAAAGTATTTTCCCTGTATTTCCTCACTGTACCCGATCTGGCAGTCTTTGGACACATATTGGATTTCTAGGGAAACTTGTTATTTCCTTTTCATATTTGCAAGGTACATGTTATATCATAAAGACACTTTACGATTTTGTTGGGAAAAGACACGTTTCTGTTATTGTATTTCTGTCTTCAGGCCACCAGTCACACAGAAAAAAAAATCTAATCAGTTCGCGATCCACCTCAGTGAATGAAGAACGGGATGAGAAGCGGGCGTGATCTGAATTTTACACCAGCAGGCAGCAGCTCACACTGGAGGAGGACGTCAGTGGTGATGACAGACAAAAGCATCACCGATTGGATGCTTTAATTAATGCTCAGTTATCCCAGCCATTGACATGTGTTACTGTAGATTCAGGGGGAGGGAATGGAAAAGCACAGCAGGTAATCAGGCTTTGTGATGTGCATGTTCGAGGAATGGGCTACGGAAGTGGGGGGAGGGCACAAATGCCACAGTTAGGATGGACTTGAGGTGCGCCGAGACGAGTACAAACCTTTCTGGACTGTCGGACTGGAATAAAAAACATGAATTAAAATAACTACAAATTGCGCCCTTTATGAGGTTGGCCTATACGGTGCCCTAGGCGGTCGCCTAGTTTGCCTATGCCTAAGGCCGGCCTTGCCGCCCATGTGCAATTTTAAATATAGTAGAGCATCAATAACTGCTGCAGCTAACATTCACAGAAATTTGTAAGTGTTCAATCTGCTTTGATTTACTTGTTAAGTGTGTGTGTGGAATTTTAAGGCTGCTGCTTTACTTGTCTGTTCACAGAATTTGTAAGTGTTCAATCTGCTTGGCAAGCTAACATACTGTTCATGGATTTGTGTGTGTGTGTGTAATGCCCCAGTTAGGGATACCTGGTGGTTAGTCTTACTCAGGCTCAAACCCTGTACCTTAGATACAAGAAACAAGACCCTGAATTCTCTTCCCCTTCTGCCACTTGTGATTCGAGGAGTTGAGGCCAAGAATGTCTGGAATGTTTGGCCTGCCTCATACTTTTGGTCTGTTCCTCTTAAAATTTGTGTTGTTCTGGCAAATCAGTGAGAACTGAATTCACTAAATAATGACAGCCATTTAAGTTTTAGTCGTCCTATCTTTCAGGAAACGCACGGTAACACAAAACACTTTATTCTAGCAACTTTCTAACATTATACAAGTAATGTTTAAAAGTTTTCCTGGTTTTGGGCCTTTGCTCCCCATAAATTTTGGCTTTTTCCAGATTTCTTGTGCTGCAAAGATGAGAGATACAGATGAGCATCAAGTGCATTTTACAAGCAGCTGAAAGTTTCAGGGGAAGAGTTTAGTGCTGCTTATGCCAAATCTGTTTGCAACATGTAACTGTTGTTTAGCAAATGATATCACTATTGCACTAAAGTATTTAAAAGCATTTTTAGTAGCACAACAGGTAGTATACTTCCTTTTGATGCAGAAAGCTGTGGGTTCTACTCCCACAGAATGTAGATGGATTGCTGATACTGTGCTGTGTTGTACTTTAAAGGGGTGAACGTTGCGGTCCCGAGAATGTCCTCCTTTGGAGGAGATACCTAGTAACTATGAACCTGTTATCAGGTTTGCCATCCATTCCCTTTTGCAATATTACCAGCTTACAGTATCATGTTTTAATGTAACATAGGCAATTTATTCTTCAAGGGCAGCAGGCACTGGATTTGTAGATGAAACACTTGTTTAATGTTCATCAAAAACATTTTTAGAAGTTTTTTATCTGCTTCAAGTATATGTTTGATTATCCGAACAGTTTACCAGCTTACAGTATCATGTTTTAATGTAACATAGGCAATTTATTCTTCAAGGGCAGCAGGCACTGGATTTGTAGATGAAACACTTGTTTAATGTTCATCAAAAACATTTTTAGAAGTTTTTTTATCTGCTTCAAGTATATGTTTGATTATCCGAACAGTTTGAATATCCAAACTACCCTAGGTCCCATACACTACATATATCAAAATGTTGAAGTGACTTACCTCGACTATGCACAGCCCTGAAATGGAACGACAGAAAAGCATCCAATTGACTGCTCAGAATGTCGATCCTTTCAAAGGAAAAGATCGACATTCGACCGCTCACCATCCAGAAAATACATTCACTAGTATGCAGAGAAATTTCTACTGTTTTGCAAGGGGGCAAGCACCCCTGCACCCCCACACCCCCTGCTACTTATATATTCTAACTCCAAAACCACATTACAGTGATGAAAGGGGTAAGTTTCCCAATCCCCACTATTGTATGATGTACTTTAAAACACCAATGCTCACAACTGCAAACACAAGCTACGTATCGAAGTTTCAAAGTCAACAGGAATTGTGTTCGCAGTTTTGCCCATCTGCACCTCCGTGTTTGACCTTCTCACAGACGAGGTAAGTCACTTCAAAATTTTGATAGTAAACCTATATGCATATAGATGTATATGTGTATATATATATATATATATATATATATATATATATATATATATATATGTATATATATATATATATATGTGTGTGTGTGTGTGTGTGTATATATATATATATATATATATATATATATATATATATATAATATATATGTGTGTGTGTATATATATGTGTGTGTGTGTGTATATATATATATATATATATATATATATATATATATATATATATATATATATATATATGGAGAGGATAATTAAAGGGAAGAAAGAGGGAAAAAATCAGACAATAAAGCTATAAACAATAACCCTAAAATTATATTACCTGCTA
The DNA here is from genome assembly GCF_019279795.1 of Protopterus annectens. Classification (NCBI taxonomy): domain Eukaryota; kingdom Metazoa; phylum Chordata; order Ceratodontiformes; family Protopteridae; genus Protopterus; species Protopterus annectens. The sequence goes on from NC_056736.1 coordinate 641,180,298, forward strand.
TTTAAAGATCAGACCCCTCATACACCATGTCTTTCCAGTAGAAGTGGCAAATGAGATCTGAGGTAGACTGTGGGAAGATGAGTCAGATCCCAGGATTCACAGCTTCTAAAAAGTAGCCAAAGTTCTACCCAAAGGTCGAATCAGACAAAAATAGACATCAGATTACACCTTCACAAGACCTTATTAGTGGAGAGGTTAAGGCTCTGACTTGTCAAACTGCTTTCTGTACCAAGGGGACATGGTTAGAAACTTTTCTCCCTTCTACTTTTAACTTTTTTTTAAGACTTAAAGTGGTGCAGAAGACTAATACTCTGCAAAGAAACTGGGCATGTGCTGAGAGTACAGGGTTTGACCCCCCCGCTTACTTTAACTTTTCTTCCTAAGATACCAGGTAATATGAAGAGTATTCCTAGTGTTTAGTGATCCCCCTGACTTTCATACTACAACACGTTAAGTTTTCTTTTTAACTGCCTTGAGGGGATGATATAAAAGGTGTACCTGATGCACAGTGTTCCACTCTCCCACAACTTTTGCAAAACATTAATCTGTTTTTCTTTTAAGTGCCTTTAATACAAGATAAATGAGTATTTCTGGTGTCTAGTGTTCCCAACTCACCAATATTGCAGGATTTATTCATAATCTAGGGTGGTGTGGAGGGGTGACCCCCCCCCCACACACACACTCCTTCATACATTCATGCAGACAGACACACACACACACCTGCTAAACTTTCCATTACTTATCTATAATGCAATCTCACCAACTGTAAGCAATGGATGACTGTGAGGTATTGGCCAAGTTCAATAACACTGGTGGCCAAGGTAAGGTGTAGCAGACTGATTTGCGGGTTCTTCTGGGGGGAAGCACACTAATTAGCACATGGCACTTCCTTGGAGCACCTCATTAGCTTTTGCATAGGTCACACAAATGGTTACAACGAGCTGTATACCAGGGTTACACCTCAAGGTAACCTTTCTAAATTGGCTCCAATGGGTTTATCATATTATTGAATTGTGGTTTAACATTAGGATGGTTTTATATACAACACATGTGTACATGCATATTTTCAAAAACATACATCACACACTCTTGCTTTCTCTCTCTCTCTCTCTCTCTCACAGACACGCACACATAAAATCACATGGTATATAATATTAGAACAATATTTTTATGTATTATGGCATTGTTTAAATGTATGAAGTGAATAAAAGTATTTAAAAACATTTTATTGTTTTATATACTTTAACAAATTAAAAATGATTGAAAAATACAAAAAATACCTCACACCACCCTAGTAGTCACATATACCAACTCCAATATTGTCCAACACGATCTCCCAGAGCAAGCAGCCAGGAGGATGAAACACGCCGACAGCTTTTGCTTTTCTGAGCATTTACTTTTACAGAAAGCAACTATAACTAGACAAGTCTTGACAAATGTATGCATTTTTTTATTTAATTTTAGTTGATCAGGTAAGTGGACTAGTCCATGGTCCCTCTTCAATCACACCTAAACTAAAACAAATAAATAAATATATATATATATATATATATATATATATATATATATATATATATATAAAACTTTAAAATGTGCATTATCCTACAGCCATGCACAGTGGCTACCATCTGAAATGCTATTGACTCTACCTAATTCTTGATCAGATCATTAAATGTTTTTTTAATACATTTTTAAATGGGTATTGAAGCAGCATATGGCAGAATGCTATTTTTGCTTGCAGTAAAACACTGCACTGTGTAGGCAGCAAGCAAAAAAAAAAATGTAGAGACTAAGCTTTTATTTTTGTGTCCTTAAAATAGTAAGCAACTACTTCACAATATGTCAACTTCTCTGTTGGTGTGGCATTTTCACGGTTTTCACATTCTTTATATTGGAAACAAATCTCTGCAGTCTCAGTTATTTTTAACTATAATTCTACAAGTCATGTTAGTTATGGGATCATTACAGGTACACTAAATGAGTTAAGGATTGTTCCTCAGTCATCATTCCTTTAACTCTCACTACAATTTACATGGTTGGCTAATACTGATTTTACCACATGATTCCCTGTATTACAGTAAGTCTGACTCTGGCAGATATCGCAGAATGCTAATGACAACAGGCAACAATGTAGCAAGGCATACCATGTGATGGCAATATTTGTTGGGGGTGAATTCAGTAACCATCCTTGCTGGCTTATTTTCGCTAACTCATCCCTGCTATACAAAACACTGTTGAGTATAAAACTAAGCCATTTTTCTACCAATCCTATTCTTTTCTCACAGGCCAAACTGATTTCCAAGTAATCTAAGGTACCCCACACTATCCATCTTTTATCCAGTCTCTCCTCCTACTTTTTGGTCCTTGCTCTATTTTCTTACATAGTTATACATGTGTTCCTCCTTTACCTCTGACAGAACTCTCTCTATGTAATCATCTTCTTAACCAGCCTGGACAAAAGCCACATTTCCACCCTGGCTACTCTGTCCCACTTCTGGTCTGGGTACCACTTTCCACTACATATATGCAAAATATCCAACTTTTTTCTACCCTCAACCTGTACAGTAAAGCAAATTGCTCCTTAAGAGCATCCCATAGCTTTGTTACTTGTCCACAAAACTACCACTTTAGATTTAGGTTAGGTAATGCCTGTAGTTGCAGCTGCTGATGAGGGACATTTGTTCCCATCTGGAGAGTTAAACTTCATTTATTGAAGATGTACATAATTTTGTTTGTTTGTTCTAAGTTAATAGGGGAAAGCTGTGTCCTGAAAATGTCTACAGTTTTTTTGTTGAGGCTTTTCATTAAAACAAAAAATCTTGAAAATGTGACATAAGTTCAAATATAGATGAGAAGTAAGAATTGTATAAAAGATCAGCCTGCCAAATATTAGTGTGTGCATGTCAGACAAAAGTTGGAAATACACATTAAAAACGTTATGTATAATAGGTATGAACAACAGCTTTTTATCATAATGGCTACACTATCCATATTATCTTAGAATGTAAATGGCCTTACAGGTATAGACAAAAAAAGGAAAGGATACTGAATTATATTAAGAAATACACAGTGAAAACAGCAATGCTGCAAGAGACATTTGGAAAGAAATGAGCATGTGAATTTGAAAAAGAAAGGATTTAAAACCTTAATTATTAAGTGTTTATGTTCACAATATTTAAAAGAATAGCAAAGGTGTTGCCAAAATTGACAGATATGTGTCTGTGCAGTTTATTAGAAGGGAGGCAAACATATAACAACATTAATAAAACAACGATGATCCAGAGAAAGCAGAATGTAAGAAGATACCACTGCTGTTGGTGGGTCTTGATGCAGAGAAAGCATTCAATAGAGTAAGATGGGATTTTATGAATAGGGCAATGGATGCATTTGCATTCCCTGATATAATAATAAAGTTAATTGGGGGGGATTTATGAGGAAATGGAAGCAAATTTTAAAGTAGGAAGGTTCCTCTCTTATAAGTTGTGTGTGAACAGAGAAACCAGGCAGGAGTGCCTTCTTTCCGCTTTGTTATCTGAGTTACATTTTGAGACAAAAAGAAAGAGAGACACAGAAATTCAAGGATATAATTGATACAGTAATGAAGAAAAGTTGGTATTTGATAATATTTTGTACCTGATAAAACTAGAAAAGGACACGTCAGTGCTATAGAACATTTTGAGACACTTTCAATTCATTTTGGGATATAAAATTAATGAGGATAAAACAAAGGCTATAGCTGTGAACTATGTACCCTCACATGAACTGGTTCAATAATTAACATTTTATGGGGATTCGATAAAATGAAGTATTTAGGAGTACAGATTGAAAAGGATTCTGTTAAGGCAACTAAGGATATGTGGGAACAGACTACACAAAACATAATACAAAGACTAAGAAACTGGAAGCTCTTGGTTTTGGATACTGATACCAAGATATAAGATCTTAACTGAGAGAGGAAAAGGGCAAAGGTCAACTGGGATAAGTCGATCTTTCCAATTGAACAAGGTGGTTTAGGATTACCTGATTTGAAAGAATATTTTAAAAATACACAGTTAAGGCTTATACACATAACACAAGCAGAAAGCTATCATTTAAAATGGAAAGGGATGATGATGAAATGAGGGAAATTCAAGAAATAAGAGTGGGTGGGATTTTAGATGCAGATCCTTAAGGAAAATAACAACAGCCATACAGAATATTATATTCATAAAGTAGCAGAAAGTATGCTAAGAATTAAGCCAACAGAAGAATGCAGGAAAAGACATTCTGACAACAGCGATGACTGCAATAAGAGTTGCAGAGAATAGGCAAGAGGGGGCTGGAATTTACTGGAGAAAACTGGCAAAGGAACCAAGGTATTATGAGGAAATGACTAGAGATGCAAACATAATAGAATGGGAAGAGTCCAAGAAGACATCTGGACTACAGGTCAGAGACTACCATCCCTATCAGGGGCTGATATCCAAGTATAGGCAAATAGAAAGGGATAGGGGAATCCTTTATGAAACATCTGCCCTGGTAGAGTTTTTAATAGTATCTAGAAGAGAAGCTGCTGTTAAAAAAGGATAAATAGTAGGGCATATAAAATACTGCACAATAACTACAGGAATTATTCAGAGGAGGTTTGAAAATATTGGGAAGAGAGACTGGATACGGCATTCAGAAAGAAACAACGAAAGGGCATATGCATGGTTCCCAATATGCAACATAGTCTACATATTTAGGATGTTTGCTTGGTAGCAGTCTCCACATAATTGTTCCTCATGTAGATGTCAAATAATACAGGTGTAATGGTTAAGAAAGAGGTAACTGGGAACATATGTTTCGAGAGTGTAATGATTTGGTAGACTTTAAAAATTTTTTACAGAGTACTCTGTCAGACATATTGGGTGAGCAATTGACTGTAACTAAGGAAATTATATTTTGAGCTGGGATACAGGATCTGAATTGCCTAGACATACTAAGGCATTGTTAAATTTAATTCTGCTGGCTGCCAAAAAGCAATTACTAGATGGAAATCAAAGTTTAAACCAACTGTATTTGAAGTATTGTATATTGTAACAGAGGTAAAAGAACTGGGAGTGGGAGCGTTAGGAAAGGGTAGGAGCAAATTACATAGAAAAAATGGAAACTGTGGGAATGGTGCATGCAGAACAATATTTTGGAAGGGGAAAGAAGTTTAAGGGAAGACAGGAAATGGTCAATTTATGTAATGTTGGATTGATGATAATTACACAAAAGAATATAAGTGATATGTAATATCTCCAATTGTTAATTTGTTAATATAGTTTGTTTTATTTTATATAAATGTATGTTTGTCTATGTCTGTGTTAAAAAAATAAACACTATGATGCTTGCAGATGCTTATGCAATGTTGTCTAGTGATATATCACCATGTGGAACATTGCTATAGAATAAGATACAAGCCTTTGTTGATGTCTCTAACCTAAAAGTTAACACTAATAAATCATTATTGTCTGACAATATGAATGCAGTGCAACTGAGACCTACTTATTCCATTTATTTTATCTGCTGCAGTGGCCACCTCAAGAATCTATGAGCCATGATCAGACCTTCTTACAAATAACATGCTAGAACCCTTTGCAAAACTACATCATCCAGGTTCATTGTCACGGAGTCTTAAAACTAGCCAATGGTCTTAAAATGACATTTTACATAAGGGTAATGGATATAATTTATATCTTTAAATCATAAGCTATATTGTGCTAGGTAAAGGCCTTCATCCTAGGAAACAGTTCACCTTTAGCCCTAGAATGATATCACACTACCTTATCACAGATACTTAAAACTGGCCTACAACTCAGGTAAGCCACCAAGCCCACAAAACACTTGACAAAGCCCTATCAGCAAAGTATATTACCTACCTCCAAATTACCAATGCAAGACAAATAAAACAGATGGAAAATTTTAGTACAGGCATACAACTTTTTACTTAATAATGGACTTTTAGAAATATCTACAGCTGAGATCTGTGATTCTACACTTAGACTGCTGAAATTTCACTTCAATATACAAGTCCTTGTTACATTTTCTGATGTCATATAGTTCTGAAATATTTTTCTTGCTAATGTAAAAGCACGTTATGTACATGCACTACTAATGTAAAACGCACAAATCAAACAATGGAGAGTATTTTATGTAGTACATCGCTCTCTCACCACTAGTCTTAGCAGATCGGCAAAAAATTTTAATAACTGAGAACCCAAACTACCTGAAACCATATCTGGGGTTCTTTGTCATACACCTGTGATGTGGACTAGATCAGGATTTCACTTTAGATTTTAGTCGCCATGCCTGTAGAGTACCAGTTGATGATCCTTAACACCACTTTGGGGACTGCCCTTATGTCAGCAGACTTTCACTGGCTACTTGCCATAAGCCAGTCAACAGAAGAGCAGATTCTCACCAAATATCGTACTTACATGAAGGGCAATAGAAATAACTATCTTATAGTGACATTTCAGTGATGATCTTCGTGGCTACAGGGAAAAAATCCGTAAGATTTCAACTGGTCTAAATGAATACTTGCCTTAGAGTGCTTCACTGCTAATTATACCTCTCAACTGTCCAAATTTTCGCAGACTCTCCACATTTTTGCCTCATGTTTTTGGTCTACTCCTCATAAAATTTGTGGATTTCTGGTAAATCATTATGAAATTAAGTCACTATATAATGACAGTCATTTGAGTTTCAGACTTTGCATTCTTCAGAAAATGCATGCTAAAGCAAAACCATTCCAGCAACTTTCTAAGCTTAGAACAGGAATATATAAAATATGTCCTTGATCTTAGGCCTTTCTTCCCCATTATTTTTAGTTTTGTCCAGAATTCTTGCCCTTAGAAGTTGAGAGGTACTGCCAATCTACTGTACAAGTGTGTCCTTAATTATACAAAAAAAATGGTAAAGCTAAAGAATAAACTCTGTTATACAAACCACATGAATACAACTATATAGTTCTTTGAATAACAGCATTGTGCTTAAATGTGCTGTAGGCTACTACATGTAACTAAGACGTTATACAATTCTTTCTTCTGAAGGTGCACATTGCATTTCATGTGTGTACTTTATGGATGCCAGCAGTTGGATTCACAGTCGGACAGTCATGTCCAAGAACGTAATACATTTCAGAAATAAACATTTATATTCTGTTAGTTTTCAGTATCTAAGTGCTGCACAACAGACTAAGATAGTGATGGCGAACCTATTACACGTGTGTCAAAGGTGACACACCACAACGTTTTGGGTGACATGCCAGTGATCACTAACACACGAGTTACCAAAGACACTGCTTGTGCATTCATTGCTCATGTGAAGTGCATTGAATTATTTTGTGTCAGGAGCCAGTTCAACAACACTGCTGCAGAGATATGGAAGTTATTAACCTCAAAGACTGATTTGGTATGCTTTCTCTACAGAGTCTGCAAAGGGCAGTGATGACATTGTTTTCTCTTTGTGGTTAAACTTCTGCAAATGACAAGTAGTCTGCATTTCTAAGTGTGAGCTGTTTTACATTCCTCTCAACTGTTCCTCTTAATCCCTCTTTTTACACTTGATGACAATAATTAGAGTTACAGACTTATTTTGAAACCATTATACTTGGAGACTTTAGCATAAACTGGAACTCCTGTATATCTGAGCAGCCTTCTACTCATATCAACCTATATGGCTTTACCCAAACTATAACATCCCCTACCCGTACCAATAAACTTAACAACAAAACAAGTACCCTTGACTGGACACTCACTAATACTCCCCAACAAAACTATAAAACAGGCACCCTCCCAGAGGACATAAGTGACCACTTGCTTACCTATCTAATCAGATCTAAAACTGAAGTTTCAAACTCAACCATCTGCAGAACTATTCGTACTAACAAAAATTTTAACCCTGCTCACTTTCAAACTGAACGAAGCGCCTGTGACTGGTCACCCCTGAAACACCTCCCACTAGATATTGCAGTTAAATACTTTAATTCACAATTTCTTTCCATTTTAGATTGCCATGCCCCATTACGCAAAGTTAGAATCAGAACTAAACCAGCATCATGGCTCACCAAAACTACCAAACAAAAAATCCTCCAAAGAAATAAACTATGGGCCAAATGGCACTCAACAAAAAGCCCCTCAGATCACTTACAATTCAGACAGCTAAGAAACGAAACAAAAAAGCCATATTATCCGATAAAAGAAACTATTACTACCAGCTTCAACAAACTCACCAAAATAATCCTCAAAAATTCTGGTTAGGCATCAATAACCTCCTATACCCAGGACACTCAAGCACTCCTGCTCCCTCTGGCTCTGATCACAACAATCCCATCCAAATAGCCGACTCATTTAACATATTTTTCACTGAAACAATACAATCACTAGCCAACCAGCTATCCCCTAGCACCTCATGCTCTACCACAACCTCTACCAATAATCCTCCTCTATTTCATTTTCAGCCAATGCCCACATCGCTCATCTTTAACCTCATCCAGAAACTTAAACCAACCACACTCTCTGCAGATCTACTACCTGCAAAATACCTGCAAAAAGCTGCTAAAGTCATAGCCTACCCCATATCCATCCTCATTAACAGAACTATTTCTGAAGGAACTATCCCCTTAATCTGGACAGTCTCTCACATTATCCCCCTGCACAAAGGTGGTAACTCCAAAGAGTTATCCAATTACAGGCCCATAGCCATACTATCTCCTTTGGCAAAAATAATGGAGATATGTATTCATTTACAACTGTTAACCTACCTACTTGAACACTTTACTAGCACCCTGTCAACATGGCTTTAGACCATTTCATAGCACCACCTCTGCTCTCTTATCCTTCACTAACCATATTAATAGTAATCGTAATAATGATACTCTATCCTCAGCCCTTTTTATCGACCTGTCTAAAGCATTTGACATGGTTAACCACCACCTCCTCATAGACACACTCAAAAACCTGTCATTGGATGCCCTTACTATACAGTGGTTCCAATCATACCTAGATAATAGGCGACAGGCTGTACTATGGGATAATATTTATCTTCCCACCTCCCAGTTGCCCTATGGGTCTCTCAAGGATCCATATTGGGTCCTTTACTCTTCTCAATCTTTACAAATGACCTCCATTCTGTAATTCCACAAGCTGACTGTATCCAATACGCAGATGACTCCACACTCATATGCTCTGCTACTTCCCAATCAGAACTTCAGTCACTAACCCAAAAGACCTTTAGCACAGTCGAAAACTGGCTCCTACAAAGGTGTCTTATCTTAAATCCAAAAAAAACTAAAATGCTACTATTCACCCCCACTCGCAGAACCTCCCCACTTAACCTTACTATTACGTCAAATAATGGAACTATAATATCTCCTGAGCCAGCCACCAAACTACTCGGAGTACTAATAGATAATAACTTGTCTTTTGAACCTCACATTAACACCATAAAAACAGTAAATAAGAAACTAGGTTCCCTCTACAAAATCAAACCATTTCTGTCTCCTCTAGCCAGAGTCACCATTGCTCGCACCCACCTTATCTCTACCCTGCTCTGTGCTTCCCCTATCTATACCAAAATATGCAGAAGTAATCTGAGTAAACTGTCATCTTCCTACAACAATATTGCCAGATTTGCAGCTGGGTCCTCCTATAGAACTCATCACTGTATGAACTTGAATCAACTTGGATGGTTAGAGTTGCCAAATCTAATACTTTTCAGTCAACTAATAGTAGTCCATAAGATCCTGTATCTACCTCAAAATACACCCATACTTACATCCCTAGTCATCCCCTATAACAATCTCAAAACCTTACGCTCATCTAATAAACTACTTGTACAAATATCTAAATCCAACAATTCAGCTGGTGACACCCTGTTCTCTAATACAGTAGGTAAAGCCTGGAACAGCCTCCCAAGTCAGCTAACCTCACTATCCTCAGTTAACCTATTTAAAAGCAAGCTCAAACCCTACCTCAAATCACACTGGCTATGCCGCTGTGATAACCCAGACTAACCACCATACCCTTTTCTAGACTCCCTTGATTCCTAGCCTCTTATGAAAATCATCCTGTGTTTACTCACCGATAATATTGTGCTTGACCATTCTGAGGATTTTTCCTCATATAAATATGTATATACTACTGAATGACTAACCGTTTTCATATAAGACCACAACTCCTGTGAGACTGAACACTATAATTGTATCCTTGTATTTTGCTTTTGTATACTCTATACATTTAACACTAGTGTTTTTCTTTTGATTTTTTTGTGTGACCTTAGTATCTATACTATCTCTTAGATATAATTTCCATTATTAATTCAAACTACTGTTGTATCTAGGTTATTTTTACATCAGGTTTTTTCCCTACTGGAATACACAATATAAAATCCTAGATATGTAATATGTTATAAAGTTTTGTAATGTACCAATTTCTACTGTAAATATTATTGTCTTCTCCTATTTGGTTGTTGTTTGTGGAGCTTTTCTTCCCGGGCCTCCACTGAAAATGGGCATATATCCAGCTGGACTAGACCGGTCAACAAATGTAAAATAAAATAAATAAATACATTTTACTTCAGAAAATGTATATTAATTTATGTTAATTTTTTCTGTCAGTGTCTCAAATTAATAGTACTAGTAGTTTAAAACTGTCCATGTCTCTTATTTCTAGAGTTGTCCCTGATGTATTGAGAACTATGCCGTTTTATTTATTTATTTATTTATTTATTTTTGTTTGGGGTGGGGAGTGGCACACCAGCAGAGTCAAGTTAGGCATTTTCCGAATTTTTGACACACTGAACCCAAAAGGTTCGCCATCACTGAATTAAGACAACCTTAACTGCAGTGCCAACCAAGGACCTAAATGGGTGGATGAGGGATTTGCTTTGTCATACAATATACATGTGACACTGCTATGAATCAAACACATTTCTGCATGTACATCATTCACAGATGATTATATTAAAACTGGGCTACGCTGCCAGCCTATAATTAAGAAAATTGTATTATCAAACTGCTCCTTTTCTACTCTGAATGAAGTTGGTCTTTAAACTCTTTCCAGTATTTAAAAACAGTTATACTAACTAGCTCCTACATCACTATGCTTTATTTAAAAAAGTATTAGCCTGCAACTTTGCCTGCAACTTTGCAAACTCTGGGCAATGTTATGAATTGGATTTTTAAATAATGTAATTATTATACAATATTAATTATATTAATGCAATTATAAACAATTAACAATGCTCACTCCTGAGTGCTGTAAAACATGGAATACAGAAAAAGGAATGGAGGAGGACGTGGCACAGGACCATCTATAAAAAGAAAACCCCACTAAGCCATACCATGTTTCATGGTGTAAACATGGCTGCACAGTTATGCTCAGATCTATTTAGGGACACAGCTGCCTCATATAAAGACTAAAAACACTTCTGAGGACCATCAGCTACCATTTACAAACTGAGTGCAAGAAACAGCAGACTGAGATGTGCATTAAGCACGTATAAAATGTGGAAATGCTGCATTTCACAGATAGGCTATAAGCTGGATGAAGGAGTCCAGTATTGTATATACAATAAAATATTTTTACAGCAGCAGCATAACTCATTTAAAAGAGAAGCATGCATTACATCAGCCAGGGAAATAACACAGATTTTCAGAAACTGTCTCTGCTATCCAAACAGCAGTCTGTTTGTCTGATAAACAACCACAGTTACTCCAAAACCACGTGAAACATGACACTTACATATTGGGAACTTCAGACCCACTGTGCAGGGAGGTAAACCTAAAGGTACACTTAAAATATTCTTTGGGATCTGCAACAATAATGTTAACTGCTTCAGTCTGTGAAGAAGCACATTCATTAACTGTCTTCATGGTAACTTTCTTGTCCCTTCTGTGAGCACCTGCTCTCAGAACTAACCTAATTCATTTCAAAGACCCAAAAACTGTTCAAACCTTAAGTAGACATACACTGTATGTATAACCTTTAGGAACACATCACCCACCACCCAGGGCCGTTGTTTCCATATTACTAAACTGTATTTTTGTTTTGTATTTTGTTTTTATTTTCTTCAAGACCTTGCTGCATAATCTTGTGCTCTGATGTACCATCACATATTAAAAATTGTTTTACTGTAAGTGTACGTCAATTTTAATGGTTCACTGTTTTTAACTATTGATTTTGTTCATCTTTTGCCAGCAATTTGTTGCTAGTGTATTTACTCAGTTAAAGAACATGTTCAAAGTGGCGAATCAATGTTAGAAATAGCCTCACCAGTTTACCATACATATCTATGGAATAGCGATCAGTAATACATTATAAAACAAAACCTTCCACATAATGATTTTAGCTAAAAAAATTTACTTTTAAAAATCCTGCCAAAGCCATAAACTGGACAATGAGCATCCGCTGTAGCATTCTCTTGACAAAGATATTGGGATCACTTCAATGAGGCTGGTTGTTGACCAACCACAAAGCAAATAGGCTTTCTATCTCTAATGTCTTCTCTCCTCCCCCCAAAATGTGTTGAGAGCGCAGGGGACTACAGTTTGCGAAACAAATGTAAAGTAGCTAGTTTCTTCCTTTACTGTTAATCAATAATTTGGGAGATAACTAATTGCTTACAATTGTATGGCTACTCTTCAATTAACTAATTTAATCAATGCTCCCGGAATGATGTCAGTACGTCCTAATGGATACACTAAATTGTAAGAGAAAGCCAACAGGATTACAATGTACATCAAAATGAATAGAAGTGCCCATGAGTCTCTCCAGAGCACCAGTGCAGGCACACTCTCAACAAATCACTGAGGACTGAAGTCACTAAGAAATAACACACATTTGTGTTTCAGACTTGATAATCTTCTGCAGACTAACAAACATCCTATTATTCTAGCAACTTTCTAAGTTTATAAGAGCAGTATTTAAATGTTATCCCTAATTTTGAGCCTTTACCCCACATTGTTTTAGGCTTTGTTCAGATTTCTTGCACTAAGAGGTTGTGAGGTGTGGGTGCAGGAGACTTTTAATCCATGACTCTTCCCTTGTTATCATCAAAACATCAGTAAGCTCTATTACAAAACAGTCAAGTGTTTTATATACAGCACGTATATTACAGCAATGAAGTACACAATGGAGTTCAAGAAAACATGTTAACAATGCTTTCTTAAAATGGGGGTCAGTTAGTTGTTCCCGGCACTAAAGAAGCCAGGCAGGGGACAGGAAGAGAAGTGAATGGACTGGGTCTACTCAACTCTCCTGGGGTCACTGGGTGTTGATTGGTGCAGGTGCTAGGACAGCACATATGGCAGTCTGATTTCTCTGGTGGAAACTGGGGAAAACACTCCCTGTGCTTGAAGGCAGGGAGGGGGCATGGTTGCTTGCTAGCAACACCACTTGGAGCATACACAGGAGCATCCATTGTGGTCAGCCCAGAGCATGCTTCCTTCCTTTCATGATCTGCACATGCACAGTAAGATGGTAGAGTATAATAAAATTGCTAAACTACCCCAATGGCTGCCTAAATGATGGCTTTTTTTCAGCTGACCCTTACCCCTGTGATTGGAAATAAATGGACTAAATAATCAGGAGGGGACTGATGATCAGCGGGCAGCAGGGGGAAAAAAGGTGAAAATAAATAAATAAATAGTTAATATTTTCCCTGTGCTTATTGCCCTTATCAGCTTTGTTAGGAACTCAATATTCAATAATTCACAAGGTCAAGATTATATTACTGGTAAAAATCACTGATATTTCCAGGTTCTCTTACTGTAAATCCATTACTCACATTTTTAATCATTTATACCTAAATGTTTCCCTCCTAGACTACTAATGCCTAATAAATAAACTGCAAATCCCTTTCCCATGTAATACTTAAATTATCCTTATGGTACTGACGTATTATCGCAATCAGATTTTCACTGTTGCGATTTTCGCTTACTTCGGTAGAAACGGGGCCATGAAACACTGGAAGGTGGTATTCAGGCTCTGTATTGGTGGGGGATAACTTCGGATTACCTTCGGAAACAGAAACAGTGGAGAAAGCCCTCTTTCTATTTTTTGCATGCGTGTTGCATACTTGAAATGTCATGCCTGCTGTCGGTGTGATGAACGGATTGTATTCACTGTGTGGAAGGAATCCTTCAGAGAAGGCAAACACAGACACAGTGGTTTTGGTGACCTTTATTTTTTTGACAATTTGCGAATACAACAATGGTTAAAAGTAAGCAAGTGTAGCTAAAACAACTGCTCAGTGCCTGTGTTTGATTTCTCTGAAGAATTCCTTCTACAAGTTCAAAAAAATACAAACGAGAGTATGACAGCAGCCACGAAAACTGTAGTGTGCGTGTCTAATGCAAAAAACAGGAACAGAGTTTTCTCCACTGTTTCTGTTCCCGAAAGTAATCCGAAGACATACCGAGTCTGATTACCACCTTACAGTAAATGTAAATGTTTTGGGCAGTACTACACATTTAGGAAGACAGTTTCAATTGTTTCATGCACTTCTATCTGTGCTGGTATGCGCATTTCACAACCTAGAAAATCTGGTTGCGATAATACGTAAGTACCAAATTATCCTATCAGATTCCCCCTGAACACGTGAATGCATAAACTTCATGAATTCATTTTCTGCTTACACAGAAGTTATATATATATATATATATATATATATATATATATATATATATATATATATATGACAATCCTGTGAGGCATAATGCAACATTATTTCTCACATCAGACAAATTTAGACATCTTCCCTAAAAGTACTCTCTGATTACACTGTTAATGCTCATAATCTCTAGAATTTTGCTGTGTGAAACTTCTCACTTTAAACCCAGCCTGTTATTTTGAAAACACATGCCATTTTTTATCATACAGGCTAGGTGACACAGTAGCTCACAACATTTTCCTGCAGAAAAATGTCCCACCCACACATTCTGCACAATTTTGAAAAGAATATGTTTATGAGGTTGTGACTACACTGCTGTAATATATTAGCATTCTGTCAAAAATATTACTGGAGTTCAGGCTAAGAAATTTTCATTCATGTTTGTAATTCTTTTTATGGATGAGAGCAAATAGAAACTGGAATGTTTTATACAATAGCAAAACATACGTATTAACTTTAAAGACTTAACACAAATTCCCAATAACACACACACACACACACACACACACACACACACACACACACACACACACATACACACACACACACACACATGCTACCAGGAAAAGTTAAAAAGTCTCAGAGAAATGGATGAGTAATGTTTCTTTTTCCTAATCTGCATCAGTGCTGTGCATACTCACTTCATCAGATTCAGTGTTAACATAGATGTCTTAGATGCTTATGCACTGCAGTTTCAAGCTGTAGGGAGTTACTGAAATAAATGTATAACACCACAATGTGCCTCCTTCACTAACACACAGTGATGCTTCCCAAATTAGTAAGCACCATATGCATACAAGGAGTTTACAACACAATGACATCATCTCACAGTGGCTTTTTGATACATGAGAAATGAACTACATTCAGGCAGAGTTCAACTCACTAAGATCTACTTTTATAAACATACACATGTTTCTGCATAAATGTACTTTTGTACATGCATGCGCAACACATATAGATAGTGACAGATACACAGAGAAACAGATCCTTGTAGGGAAGATGCAATACTTTTCTAACCTTACGGATAAGAAGTCTCCCTCCCTTGAGGAAAGATGTTAAACCACAAGGGAAACTGGTACTTCTTGATTATTAAGGTTGTTGGTAGAGACTCATCGAAATCAGAAAAAAAGAACCACAAACTGCTGCCAGTCTCAATTGAGACTTTAAAGTAATCAAGTACATATAATTTGTTCAGAAATCAATACTTCTTTATTGAAAAGTAAAATACATTAAATAGATGATTGCTTTTGTCCTTAACGGAGCTTCATCAGATCTAACTCTAGTTTATGTGACATGCAGTATTTATAGGTTTACAGGTAAGTACTAGGTTAGCTGCACTTGCAGGCCATTTTAAGCCTACCAATTAAGTTCTCATTTGGTTAAACAGTGGCCTTACCCATCCCGCAATCGATAATTATATATTACCCCTAATGAGAATAAATGGGATCTTACCATAGATAAACTGAGGGGAACCATGCATGGGATAAAGCATTAAGGAGCTGCCTGTGTCCATTAGTAGAACATGGGGCAGTCCTAGGGTAAAATTTCTGTTGCCTATCTATAGATGTAAGTTGGACCTGAATATAGACAGGGATGAACTCTGTTTTATGTGTATAGGGAGTTTGTTCCATTGCAGCAGTATCCTCTATGAGATGTACCTGTCCCTCTAAACCATTCTGTTGATGTTGCTGAAGAGGTTTAGATGCCATTTGACTTTCTGATGTACAGTAAAACCCATCAGTAATGGGTTGAAGGATGCCATGTATGCCAGAAACAGGTTGTTTTGTAGCAGTCTATAATACAGTGAGTATAGTGACAGGGCTTTCAGTCGGTCCATGCAGGACGTGTTGTTTAGGTCTTGCATCCTTTGAGTAAGATGTCTCTGTGGGCCTTCCAGTTGGTGCATGTGTCTGGACAGATACATGCCAAAGGGGGCATTATATTCAATGACTGGCCTAATGTTGGTTTAGTAAAGGGGGCAATGACATCTTTAGATTTAGATACAATCTCTTTGTTTATAAGCTGTGCAATATAAAAGGACTTTCTTACAACAGTGGACACTTTTTTAAACACCTTTATTGAAATAACACTTGTGACATACGCAAATTTACATTTATATAAAAGTAATCAAACTGTATTAACAAGTTCACGTTTAAAAACATATGTCACATATATTGCTATGCATCATGTAACCTAAGCAACATTCCATAAATTATTCAAGTCCTGCCTTTTTTTTTTTTTACAGAAGAAACATCTTTATTAAACCATCACTTATGACACAGGGAATCATACACTTATATAAATGAAAACAAACCACACTGACACAAAATCCTAGTTGCAAGCATTTTACATCACAACCATACTGACACACCCCCAGTTGCAAACATTATACATCACTCATAATCTACCCGATCATTTTCAGTCAAACATAAGATGGCTCATTTAAGGCCTGCTTCTTTTAAACCTCATTCCTCTCCTGTATGTACTGTTCCTACAATTCCCATTTTTTCTATGTAGTTTGCTCCTACCCTTTTCTAAAGATCTCAATTCCAGTTGTTTTATCTCTGTTACTATATTCACTACTTCTCTTATAGTTGGTTTAAATTTGGATTTCCATTTTCTAGTAACTGCTTTTTTAGCAGCCACCATAATTAGACACAGATAGACCTTACCATGTCTGGACAATTCCAATTCTGTATCATAGCTCATTTTCTTTGTCACACCAATCTGCCCACCCAGCATCTCCAACAGTGCATCCTGCAGGGATTCCTTAAAGTCTGCCAACCCAAAACACTCCCAGAAAATATGTTCCCAATTATCTATTTCTTCCCCGTCATACCTCCAACATTTGCTTTCTACCTGAGATAAAATTCTCGGGCATCTACTTGGGGTATAAAAATATCTGTGTAAACATTTCCAAGCAAAAATCCTAAATCTTCTCAATTCTGTTGCATATTTGCAAGACATACATGCATCCTCCCATTGTTTCTTTGTGAATTGCTTATCCAATCTCTTTTCCCAAGCCTTTCTAACCTTCTCTGATTGATTCTTATAGTTATCATGCAATATTTTATATGGTCTACTAATTATTCCTGTTTTAATGTCAACTTCTGTTCTTGATTCTACTAAAAACTCTACCAGTCCTGGTCTTTTGTTTAGGACCCCCCATTTCTTTTTTTCTGTCTATACTCTGATATCAGTCCTTGACAGGGAAGGCAATCTCTAACCTGCAGTCCAAATAAATTCTGTGTGTCTTTTCATTCTATCATCTTTCCCTCTCTAGTTATTTGCTCCGAATACCTTGGCTCCTTTGCCAGTTTTCTCCAATAAATTCTTGTCCCCTCTTGCCTATCATCTATATCCCCAATTTCAGTCAACCCTATCGGCAGACTCTATTTTCTCCATTCCTGTGCTGGCTTACATCATCGGATACTTTCTACTACTTTATAGATATAATATTCTGTATGATTATTGTTGTCCTCCTTAAAGGCCTGCATCCAAAATCCCAGTCTCTATTTGTTGCTTGAGCTCCCCCATTTCTTCATTCCTTTCCAAATTAAATTATAATTTCTTGCTTGTGCTATGTATAGGAACCTTAACTGTGTAGCTCTGAAACACCCCGTCAAATCAGGTAATCCCAATCTGCCCTGTTTTACTGGAGCAATCAGCTTATCCCATTTGACACTTGCCGTCTTCCCCTCCCAGATAGTCCTACAGTTCTTTATTAATTGTTATCCACAACTTCCCCTCTGGTTGACAAAAATATGCCTAACCTGTGTATAAGACTCATGGGACTAAAAGCATTTTAGCTGC
The DNA here is from genome assembly GCF_019279795.1 of Protopterus annectens. NCBI lineage: Eukaryota > Metazoa > Chordata > Ceratodontiformes > Protopteridae > Protopterus > Protopterus annectens. The sequence goes on from NC_056736.1 coordinate 641,198,790, forward strand.
TTGCATCTTACTATCCATATCCATACAACAAAGCTTCCATTTTCTCAGTTTTTTCTATTATGTTTTGTTTAGTCTTTTCCCACATATCCTCAGCTGCCACACAAGAATAATTTTTATTCCATACTCCTAAATATTTAATTTTGTCATGTCTCCATAAATATGGATATTGATGAACCACTTCATAAGTGGGTACATAATTTACCGCTGCTATTGCCTTTGTTTTAGCACATTAATTTTGTATCCCAAAAAGATAAGAAACTGTCTCAAAATGTTCCACAATGCTGAAATGTCTCTTTCTGGTTTCGTCAAGTATAAAATAATATCATCTGCAAATACAGCCAGGTTTTCTTGACTATCACACCAATTATATCCTTAAATTTCTGAGTCCCGTCCCTTATTTTCTTTGCCAATTGTTCTAAATATAATGCAAATAACAAAGGGGAAAGAGGACACCCCTACCTTGTTCCTCTGCTCAAGCAGAAATTATCAGAGAGGACCCCCCACCCACTTTAACTTTCACCTCCAGTCCCTCATATATCCTCCTAATCAACCTTACATTTTTTCAGGAACTGCAAATGCTTCCATTGTCCTGCTCATAAAGTCCCAGCTTACTCTGTCAAATGCTTTCTCTGCATCAAGACCCACCAAAAATGGACATATGTTGGTCAAAAGTTAGGCCACTGTCCACACAAGTTCCCAAGCCCCAAACAAATGGATCAACTCTTGGGAACGTATTGTCAATGTGGTAGCTCCCTGGGGTAGATGACTTCCCAAGTGATACAGTAATGCATCCTTTGGCATTCATCTTCAATCCATGATTTTGTCACCAGTTATTTTTCTTTTTTTTTGGGACACATCTTCCTGCAGGATGACAAAGTCATTTGGGGATTTAACGACTGCTCCTAGCTTATAGTCATCTGCAAACTTAGCTAGCCACAGCCCTTTGGTATTAGTTTTTACTTCAGAAAAAAACATGCCAAACAGGAGGGGTCCCAGTAGAGAATCTTGTTACATGCTTTAACACACAGTTCATTGTCGGTTTGCTCGAGCTTGGGTCATAAATGTATGCCATAGGCTGTTTGGTCAAGCTAAGCTACTATAGGTCTAATTTTTCAAAGCTGGTCTGCATATTTATTTATTTATTGGTAGATGATTACCAGGAAAGTCTGACTGGGTAGGTGCCCATTTTCAGCATAGACTTGGAGAGAAAAGCTCCAAAGTACTACAAAACATTTTAAGGATAATAATTTACAATCTTTAAAAATAATATAAAAACAATTACAGCAATTATACCAAATTACACATCGAATGAAAACACTAGTATATTTAGAGAGAAAGTCAGGGGAGAGATACTGATTGAAGTAAGGAAGAAGGGAGAGTAAGGAGGTGTAATGTATGAACAGGTATTTGTTCACATTTAGGGACATCATTTATCCTGTTCTTGAAAAAGAACAGAGACAGTTTTGGCATGGAAGTCTTTCAGAATGGTTTTGAAGGATGGGAGGGAAGGTATTGACTTGATGGATATAGGTAAGGCGTTCCAGGCCTTAGCAACATGATATGAGTAGAGACAATGCCCAGCACATTTGATAAGATTGTGGACAAACAGGAGTTTTTGGTCACTGGACTGTATTGACTAATTGGGAACATAGTTGTGCAGAATGTTTTTTAGTGTTGGACAAGCAGATGGATGCTGGGTAATTTTATAGGTGGTAAGAAGCTGTGTATATGTTAGTTGATGGGGTAGTTCTAATCAATTTAGACGTTTTTAGTGCTATAGAATTTAGCAATTTTGTTATATCATTGTTCAAGTTTTGATTTTTGTGACGTCTGAGGGTTAGTAAGGGAGTGCAAATACAGGGTAATCTATTGGTCAAGAGAAAGGACAGTGGCTGACTTAGTAAACGGTCCTTAGAATGTAAGGACTACTCTTTTGGACATGGGATGTTAAAGCCAATTTCTAGCACAGACAGCCATGTATTTGACTATTTGAAGTTAATACACAGCAAGGCTCTTCAAACTACAACTGCTTATATTGTGCAATGAAAACATTTTCAGTGAAGATGTTTGGGAGTTGGGCCTTGTTGCAGAACGTCTGCAGTATCAGGGTCGAATGTAATGACCACAGATCTGAAAGGAAAGAAAAAGAGAAAAACTCAACTAAAATGTCATATTATATTGAGGCAATAAATTAATACTTATTATAAAATGAGATGGAGGAAGGACAACAGTAAGTCAGAGCAAGAGAATACAAAGAGAGGTACACTGTTAGAAAACCACAGTAATATACATACATATATATATATATATATATATACTTATATGGGTTCCCTTCGGAATCTCAAAATCCTAAAACTTAGAATTTCATATGTTTGAGACAATATGATCAAAGTTTTAGAACTTCGAAATTCTGAACGGAGATCTGTATACAACGCGGAATGGGAGATTTCCCTTTTCCTCACTGTAGTGCAATCTTGGAGTTGGTATATTTAAGTAGTGGGGGTGTGGAGGGTGCAGGGGCGCTTGGCCCCCTGCAGAAATGTTGGATTTATTTCGGAATGTCGAGATTCTGAAACATCGATCATATGGTCTCGATCATATGAAATTCGATGTTTCAGAAATTCGAGATTCAGAAGTGAATATATATATATATATATATATATATATATATATATATATATATTTATAGCTGTATAGAACAAATTATCATAATATACCACTAAACTGATGAGCAGAATATAAAACCATCACCTAGTAAACATTCATGAGATCAACCAGAAAATCAAAAGAGTGTTATATATACCAAAAAACCAGCAACTGACATGTATTTGTTAAAGGCTACAGGCTCAACATACATAACGGTTATCCAATTTGAATGAAACTGATATAAATGCGACACACTACCAAGGTATATTCATTATTCTACACAGTCTTAGAACAAACAGAAATGTAATAACATATGACACATACCTGCCCTGTCAGGATATTGGTGGCTGAGAGGAAGAGGAGACAATAGTGAAGGGATATTTAACAGTACATTCTACTACAGTGACCCTCCCACCCTCAGGTCAAATTATAACAGACAGTAATCACTTTATAGTCAGTACAAAGCAATTACCAGAGAGGTACCAAGTAGAACAGGCATATCTATTTCTATTGATAGCTAATAGGTTATAGGTAATGTGCTGCAACTGTAGTCTCATCCTATGTAGCTAATGTTAATTGATACAGACACTTCTAAATGGCTATGCACATTCGTTAGTTCATCATCTTATCTGTGATGCAATAAGTAGATGTCATTTGTCATGTATAAAATGAGCAACAAGTACTAAAAAATACATGGCAAAAAGTCACATTATAAACCTTAAGTAATACATTAATGTAATCATACGTGCAGCTAGTCAGACCTGTCTGGTTGTCCCAGTGGCAGGGTACATCTACCATCCATCCCTTATGTCATACAATGTACCACCCTTTCCATGAAAGAATGGCTACAACTATCTAGTGATATATCAATTACAAGAGGGTACCTAGAGCCATGCAAGAGCTCTACATGTGCTTGGTCTAAGATAAATTACATCATTCTATGATAGTCAAGATTCTTGAAATAGGTCACAATAATGTGTCCTTCTGCCTGCTAGTAGGGCAAATCTTCAGAAGTCTTCACTGGTGCATTCAGGCCGAGAAAACCAAACCCCACTGGCTGCAGACATGCCATGTTTCAGCCCTTTTCTCAGCTTGTGAGTATAGCATAAGAAGATTGTTTGGTCATAGTTTGGAAACACATTGCTTAAAATCAAGCCTGATGTCCATATGTACAAAAAAGTAAAATGTTATGTGCATTCAGAAGCCCTGCAGTCAAAAAAGTGGTATGTCTTTAAGGGATCATTTGTATACATCTCATGGTTTATTACATAGTGAAGACTTCAGCTTGGCTGAGTGTTTATTGATGTTTTACTAAATGGTTTGTCAGTGTGAGCGTTTAAACTTTGGTTTGTATGTGTGCGCATGTGTTCACACACGCGCGTGTGCGCGCGCGCACACACACACACACACACACACTCAAACATATTTTGTATATATACATATATGGTTGCATTATGAAACATCAAACACTTATATGAGAGAATGTTGTTTTCAATGGAGTTTTTGCCACCAGTGTTTTGTATGGGATCGTGGAGCAGTGGGGTAAAGGAATTTGCACTTACTTCAATGTACTGCAATCTTGGAGTTGGTTGGTATATATAAATAGCAGAGAGTGCAGGGGCTGCAGGAGCTCTTGTCCCTACAAAAAACAATAACTGTTAATTTTTGTTTTCGATCATTCTAGATATGAACTAAAATGATTGTTCTTTTGATGGCCAGTATTGTGAATTTATATATGAATATATCTATGTGTCTATATCAAATGATCAAATTTTCAGAAACTCAAAATTCATATGGTTGACACCATATGATCATGTTTCCGAAAACTCGAATATCAAAAAAAAAAAAAACACAAAAAAATCCCCTGCAAATTATATACAGTGAGGAAAAGGATAAATTTCCCAATCCTTACTGTACGGCGATCTCCTTCAAAAGCTTTGAGTGCGTATATATGGGAGCCGTTTATAATCTCAAAATACTGAAATGTCGAATTGCAGTATCTCGAGACTATAAACCCGAATGTTTAAAACAGCAAAAGTTCATAATCGTGAATTAGAATATCTCAAATTTGCGGTTATGGCCTTACGCTACGTGATGTCTGGGATTGTGTGTTTATGGTGCGCGGTGCCGTGTGTGGATCTAGGTGTTTTGTCAGGTAAGTGAGTGTTTTGTAAGGGATATGAGTGGGGGTTTGAGTGTGCTGATATGTTTGATGTGTGTGTGAGGGACTGGAGAATGTGCGTGTGTGAGTTTGCTTTTGTTTCCTGTTTGTGCGATCTCGGAGTTAGTATATATAAGTGGGGGGGTGTGGGGGTGTATCTGTGTAGTTTTTGTTTGTTTATGTTGTGATGTGTGTGTTGTGGTGTATGTATGGTGTAGTGTATGCGGTTTGTTCGGTGTTTTGCATTTCGCGGTTTTGGGCTCGGGGTTTTGTAGTTTTGGTGTTTTGTGGATTCGGTTTCATAGTTTCGAAATACTGAAATTCGTTGTTTCAGTATTTCGAGATTAAGAAGTGAATCCGTATATATATATATATATATATATATATATATATATATATATATATATATAGATAGCCGCGGTGGTGCAGTGTTTAGCGTTGTCGCCTCACAGCAAGAGGTTCTCCAGTTTGATTCTCAGCTGGAGCACCTTGTGTGTGCTGTCTGCATGTCCTCCCCATGGTCGAATGACTTTTAAAGACATGCAGGTAGGTGCATGCGTGAATGGGTGTGCCTTCTTTGAAGGTTGGGCATCGGGCTGGCAACTCGGCACCGCAAAAATCCACTGCCAATAATTAGCAGACTTTGCTGTGGCGATCCCTAATCGGGAAAAGCCGAAAGTCATTAGTATATATATATATATGTATATATATATATATATATATATATATATATAAGTATATATAGAGTTATGCCCCGTTTTCATATATATATATATATATATATATATATATCGGTTCATAGGTGTGTACTAAGGGTCTATTACATAGTCAAAGTTTTGTAACTTCGACTGACATATATTCGAGCACATATGTCCAAAGTAATGGAACTTCGACTATGAATACAAACATAAAAAAAAAAAAAGAAAGAAAATAAAAGGGTAAATGCAGGGGGGGGGGGGCAAGCCTTCCCTATACTGCACTGTAGCGCGACCTCGGAGTTGGTATATTTAAAGAGTGGGGGGGTGGGGGGGGGTGGGGTCACTTGCCCCCTACATATACTCTTTTATTTTCTTTCTCCTTTTGATCTTTTTATTCATACTCGAAGTTCCGTAACTTCGGACATTTGTGTTCGAACATATGTCAGTCGAAGTTACGAAACTTCAACCATGTAATATAGACCCATGTACTAAGCTAATGGTCTGGAGCCTTTACAAGCCTAGCCCATAGAAGTACCCTGGCATCATGCTGCCCGACGTTAGTTCTGAGTGCCCCTATCAAGTAGAGCCACTAGAGTGATACCTGGGGTGAACTTTCTATTTCCCATTCACTCATCAAGATTTCTCTTGAAGAGGGCCAGTGAGGTGCTCTGCTTGACGTGTATGGGAAGTCTATTCCATAGCATGGGCAGTCTCTGGGTTATGAATCTGTCCCTCTAGCATGTTCTTCTGATTGTGGTAATGAGGTTGAGGTCTGTGGAGCGTGTGGTGCTAAGGGATTGGGATTTCTTTAGATGTAGCATTTCTAACAGAGCTGGGTCGGACACGGCTTTGTAAGTCAAGCAGAGATCGCCTCTTAGTAGACGATATGAGACAGAGAATAGCTGGAGTTTTTTGAGTCTGTCCACGTAGGACATGTGTTTAAGGCCTAGGACCCTCTTTTGAGGTACTTTTATGGCCTTTCCAGCTGTTGCATGTGTCTAGTGAGGTGCATGCAATAAATATATATATATATATATATATATATATATGAATATATATATATATATATGAATATATATATATATATATATATATATATATATATATATATATACACACACACACACATATATACATACACACATTTACAAATACACAGACACATAGAAGCACACACATCTGCACATACACATACATACATGAAATGGCACAAGAGGATGGCATAGATATTATACGTACAATTTGATGTGATCATATTTTTCCTTTTATTTATTTACTTATGTTTGTGGAGGGAAAATGGCATATGTCATACTTTCAGTCAACTGAGGTAGATGTCATCATTGCTGTCAGCTTTCTGATGGGTGACCAATCAAGGTAAATGGAAAATGGCTTCACAAGATAAGTATCTCCCTCTGTCTGAAAAATACTCAAAAGCTTACAAAACTGAGTTTACTATATTGAAATCCAGCACATTTATTGCTGGCTCCAGAGTGATTGTGACTTTCATAGACAACATTGCACTGTGATCATTCTGTATGCAAAGGATCAAAGAAATGTTCACATCTTGTGATATATTTACATAAACAGAATTAATGCTGTCACATATTAAGTGTAAAGTACCTTAACTACAGAAAGCAATGTTTTTTGCACTGGAACACAAAATAGGAAGAGGAGAAGAAGCACAGGATCACAGTAGGGGTACTAAGGGGAAAGGACCACATCTCTGCAAACTGATCCTTACAACTATATGCAGATTTGTTCTGTTTCAATAAATCAAAGTAAGCATGCGATGTGGAGTACATTGCTCTAAATATTCAGGAAGTTGTGATGGAATGTTAATGGCACTATTACGTACAAACCAATCCTTAGACTGGGCTTGTACCCAAAAAGGCATAGGATTAGCAGCAAGTTGAATTGAGTATAGTAAAAAGGCATTCTAAATGTCATTTTTAAATCACCTACAGAAAGAAAGAAAGAAAGAAAAAAATATCACTATTATACACACATACACAGGTTATATTCCCTGGCTATTCCCCAATCTGATAGCCACTGCATTTTCCCTGACAGTGACAGGTACACTTCTTAGGGCATTATGCTGTATGGAGAGAAGAATCTCACTTTCAAAGATTTAGAATTAAATCCTTATTTCATATGACAGCCCATGTCTGCTGCTTCAAGGTACGCTTATGAAACATTTAGGTGTGGACATATTCCTTTTACAGTAACATTCAAAGTAAAAAGCTAAATGCTAATGAATGTAACAGAAAACTGTAGTTATCAGTGAAACAATATATAACCCTAATAAGTAAATAACCGTCTGTGTTAAAATACAAGCACACATACTTGTAAATGTATATATCTATACACAGATATATATAGTAAAATCCTAGGCAAATATCTAGCCCTGCACATTTCATAAGGATACCTTATAGCACCCAGCTCTGTGGTGAAGAGGGATAAATCCCTGATTATGAAGAAAACCTTAGCTCAACTTTGTAGATATGTTATGTAGAACAAAATACACACAGGAGAATTACATAAACGTAATATGTAAATATATATATATATATATATAAATGTGTGTGTGTGTGTGTGCGTGTGTGTATACAGAGACACACACACACACACACACACTAAACACTCTAGCTGTAATGTTTTCTCTTATATGTAGCCTTTTGCTCCAGCTCGTATAAGTATTCTCGTTGCTTACTTAACTTGGCCTTGCCATCTCTGTAGTCAGGGATTTATCCCGCTACATTGCAGACTTACTGTGCTACAAGCTATTCTTATGAAATTTTCAGGGCTAGACATCTTTTTTATACTGCATACTGCATGACCTAATAGCAAGGAGGTAAGTAAGACAACTTACTGTAAATAAAGGTATAAGGGAGTGTGCACTATAATTTCCTGTGACACGATATATTTCATAATCAGTATGTAAGTGTGTGCTGCACCCACCTGATGCTCACATTCCCAGTCCCCCTCCACCCACAGTCATGAATAAAACCTGTAGACACTTAAGGTACCTGTCCTCCATCCTCCCACTTGCAGAGAGCAATCCACTGTTTTTCAGGGCAGAATTATGGCCATATTAGGAGTTTTTCACAATCGAGACATAATTCTTGATGTGCACTGAAAGGACTTGTGTCTGTTACTGTTCAGACATCTACACTGTACTATCATCTAATAAATACTGCCTATCATACCTTGCAACAGTGGTATATGAGCCATCTCAGATCTTGCAGCAATGATGTATGAACTGGCTACTTGTTGCCTAGACTACTGCAGTGCACTATTCCTTGTCCTTTTGGATGGTGATCTGGCATAGCTCTTAAGGGTGTATCATTCTGCAGTAAAATTGTTGAGTGTCAGTTCTTATGTATGCCATGATACAGCTACTTCCTTCACTTCTGCTTCAATGTGGATACCAAGTCTGTAAGGAGAAACTAGATGGTCAGCTATGGGGGAAAATGGGGCAGTTACCTATTGCACTGTGCTCAGTGACCTGAACAGATCAATGAGGAATCATCTGACTCCTGAATCATTGAGAAATCATGGCATGCTGCAATGATCTAAAACAGACCAGTCACATTAAAGTATAGGTATCACCTTAAGGAAAAAATAGAAAGTTTCTGCAGCTATAACCAGCTGGTCTTAATGTCTTGGATGTATAACTACTTGACTAGAGAGTTAACATGGAAACCAGAGTACGGTTATGGTTGGAGGATATAATGCAATGCAGGCCCTAAGGAAATATGTCTTACACAAGAAAGCAAAGTATGATGATGCAAAATTATAACTTAGGATTGTATGTAAATTAAGTTCAGAAATGATAATATAGTTGGGAAAAGGCAGAGATGTTATATGCTTGGAGTGATTTAGTGAGCTATTGCACAACACTCTGGAAAACGACATTATTTCTTTAGGAGTGATTTTTCCAAGACTCATGTTCCTGCTTTAAACACCAAGTGAAGTGAACATAAAAACAACCATGAACTGAATAAAAAGTTATCCAAGAACTGTCTCAAGTTTCATTTTCAGTTAATTACAGCGGATGCAAAGCACAAGTACCGAGTACTGATCTATGATGAATGTGGTAAAGCAACAGCTACCAAAACTATGTAGTATAGCATTACAAACTTGCTATAATGTGTGTGTGCGTGTGTGTGTGTGTGTGTGTGTGTGTGTGTGTGTGTGTGTGTGTGTGTGTGTGTGTGTCTGTTTGTGTGTGAATATACATATCGTGTGTCTGTGTGCTTGTAAATACATATTGTGTAGATACACACTGTGTGTGCATACAATTGTGTATATATATATATATATATATATATATATATATATATATATATATATACACACACACACACACACACACACACACACACTGTACATCATAAAGTTAGTAAAACACATGGTCAAAGGCAGTGAGGAGTGCTGTAGTAGGACAATGCATAATAAAGTAAGTGAATGGAGTATGCAGACTTGGGAGGGTGGCAGCAAAGTACAGGAATATGAAATGCAGAGATGAAGATAAAGGAACAGCAGTGAGGTATCACAACATCCCAACAAATGGAAATGAACCATACAGAGACTTAAAAAGAGATCCCCTGGAAAAGATGATGACAGGAAATACATTTGTGACAAAGAACAGATATAGAAGCATATATATTGGGAACTGGTAGAGATTTGTACTTCAAGGAGTCAACAGATACACAAGTGACACAGGATGAGAATAACTGGTATATACTGTCAGTTAGTGACTCAAACATCAAGAACTTAAATGTGTGTGTGTGGCGGGGATGTATCAGGGGGTTAGAGGTCAACTCATCACTTCAAAGTTCTCTACAGTTCCTTAAGCTCCATGGTGCTGAGATACGGATTTAAATCGGGCAGTATGTTTTAGCTTTTGTATAAGGTCTGAAGAAGCGAGTCTGTTACTCGTGAAAGCGCTTACTTGTTTTATGTGAAATAAACTACTGGTTGCTGTTATTCTGGCCGTGGTTTGGACCATACTTTTTCTTGGATTTTTACTTTATTTTGTTCAGTTTGGTCCATTTATCGCAGGAGTTGGAGTTTTTGTACTTTTGATGTGAAAAAAACATACATTACCTAGGTGATATGAATGACCGCAAGATTACCCTGAGTCCAAAGCCATATGGGAACTGAAGTAGTTAAAAAAAGGTCTCAAATTGTAATCAATCAGAATGTACCAGCTAACAGACATAGAGGAGCAAATATTAACATTAATGAGGTAAGGAAGGCAATGAATGAGGAAAGCTTGAAGCTGCACTAATTTTGACACTTGAGGGGGTAAAAAACACAAAAGATGACGTGACAGCTATAGAGATAAGCAGATGTGCAAGAGCACACAATAATGTGATTAAAGGGTGCAGAATTGAGGGAGGTGTTGACCAAGTCAAGTTATTTAATTAGAGCAGCAAACACCACACCTTATGCAGACCCTCAACCATGAAGTGCTATACTTTCACAGTAAACCTTTGGACAACAGTAGAGTGCTACACAATGCAGAGGAAAACCCACCACCAAAATGAGATAAAAGACATTCACCAAAAATTTAGATTGAGGCACAAAAGTATGCCACCTTCTCCAGAATGTTGAATTTGAAGGGGATGTGGAAGACTGTCCACAATTAATGCAAAAAAAAGTAAAGTCATCATGTTAATCATTACAGCAGCCCTTGCTATCTTTCATAGAGAAGGAACTTTACCACTGCTGAGTATGAAGTCCATATGTGCTATGACTGCAATGGCTAATCCAAGGCACTTGGGATCTAGACAGTCAGCTTATGGAAATGTGTGACTTTGAGTACCTCCTAACAAAAAGATCTCTTGCCTTAAAAACCTTAGTTACCAGGAGAGATTGGAAGCCCTGTACTCTGTGTTGTATGGACTCTTAAGGGTTGATCTGTGCCTTGTTTACTGCATAATAAGAGATCCAATAGTCTTTGACATCCTATATCCCAGTAAGTGAAATACTTCAAGTAATACTGGAACAAGAGATCTAAACCTTCATCAGGAGATAAACAGAATGCTATAGGCTGGATCATTATACAACACCTCCCCCATCACTGGAATAAACATTCTCTGCAGGTTAGACAATGTAAATCAGTATCGTCCTTCAAACTAAACCTAAAAGAAAAAACATGTGATCTTAAATTTACCCCAGCTAAGTGGCCTCATTCTCCTTACGAAAAGAGGTAAAGCCTGAAGGTTGGCACTGGCAAGGATTTCTGTTTTTTTGGATTAAATGGCCTTGAAACTTATGAAATGTACGAAGTCAAAGAATGAGCTGGGAAGGAAAGGATAAGGAAAAATGAGGAAGAGGATTCATTGAAGGAGTGGCTAAGTATACAGAGAAAGTTAGAAATATAGTGTGATAGTTGTCATTAACAGTGGCAGGGCTGTTGGAATTTATATTATTAAGCAGGTTATTATCAGATTGACAGAATAGGTCAGTTCTGATGCATTTCAGAATAGGTCAGTTCTGATGCAAACAAACTCACATATCTAGCCAGCAATTTAGTGAAAAGTCACCTGCAGGAGCAGCTCTTGTATCTGTGAGCAATTCTCTGTAGAACTTTATTTTGAACATTAGGTCAGTACATCAGTTTCAAAACCTGAGAGCATGAAGCAAACACATAGCTTCTCTGGCTAGCTGATGTCACAGTTAATCAGCCACTTTACTAACCTGTCCTCACAAACACACATTTATAATGTGGTTGATGAAATGAGGTGTCATAATACATTTTTGATGGCAATATTCTTGAAACAGGTTCTAAACACTCAATGAAACATAGCAATCAACAAGAACCAGAAAGACAGACCAAGTGAACCACAACTACACTTTACTGAAAATAACACCAGCAGTTAAGCGCTTTTATCCCAAATGGGACTTCTTCAGAACTACTGAGAAAATTAATCAACTCACTTAAATCCACCTTTAAAATCACATGACTGAGCCACTAATAAAAATGTAAAGCAAAAGCTCAAAATAGCTACAGTGTTAAATAAAACCTTAAAATATATGAATATGTATAAATAAATATAAAAAAATACATAAGTGTATAAATATATAAAAAATATATATGAAAGGATCCTTTTATATGTATATATATATATATATATATATATATATATATATATAAAATATATATCTTCAGATGAAATATTAAATTGAGGCCCGTCTTCTTGAGTTGGTGGTAGGTCAGGTGGAAGTAAAAGATCCCATGGTACCCATCGAAAAGAGTATTGGTTTATTTATTGATAACACAACTTACACTTACACTTACCCACATTATTTACATAACATACATTATTTACAATTATTTGCAGTTTTCATCCACTATAGAATTTCATATATCTTAAAGATCCCCCACTTTTATTTCCAAAACCAAAAACATATTTTTTCACAATTTCAGACAATAGCCTTTTGCCATTAAACTCTCATTCTGTACTGTCCATGAAACATAAAACATTTTTTATCAATGTTCATCACCACTTTTTGTGTTGTTACCATAATATCCATTTTCCAGTATTTTCATATTTATATCTTCAACATTTATATCTTTCAGTATCTTATTCTCACATACTTTTGTCCATAATTCCTTCACTGTTAAACAATTTAGATAAACATGTTCCATTGTTTCAACCTCTTCACAATAATTATACACCATTTCTTGTACTTTATATAGGGCATGTTAGCTTTAACCAGCAGTTTACCTACTATTAGTCTCCACATAAAATCATTACATTCATGAATTTTCTTCCACCATGTACGTCTTACCTTAATCACATTTCTTTCTTCATTATCTAAGTGTTTCCATGGGTATATATAATAATATTTACTCATTATCTTAGAATAACAATCTTTTCAATTCTTTCTTACATTTTTATATTTAATTTCCATAAAAAAATATTCTGATATTCTTTCAAGTCTTCATTTACAAAAAATGTCCATCTTTTTCCTGCACTTATTTTCTCCCAACAATTCTTATACTTCTGTTTCATAATAACATTTGTTAAATTCTTATTCTTTTCTTCCAGTCCTGACAGCACTTTATAAGTGTTGGGTTTCATGTTTTTCTTATACTTGATTTTGACTGGCATTCCAATAATGTATTTAAAAAGTAATTTTTTTTCATGCCTCACAACCTTTTTGTTTCCATCTAGATATTAACTAAGCTGTCATGCAGCCAATGCATTGAAATATTTTTTTCTTCTACACTTCATTTTGTCTTGATTGGACTCTCATAATGACGGTTTGGCACCCAGAGCAGTGTATTTAATTAAAGTTACAGTTTTTGTGGTTTTGAGCATAGCTCCTCCCCTTTCTAGTTGGCCGCACCCCTTCCCATTGACCCCACCCATTCAGCTGTCTCCTGCAGCCCCCCTTTGATTTGAAGTCACAAGCCGCCACTGTGCAAACTCACATATCTAGCCAGCAATTTAGTGAAAAGACACCTGCAGGAGCAGCTCTTGTATCTATGAGCAATTCTTTGTAGAACTTTATTTTGAACATTAGGTCAGTACATCAGTTTCAAAGCCTGAGAGCATGAAGCAAACAGATAGCTTCTCTGGCTAGCTGATGACACAGTGAATCAGCCACTTTACTAACCTGTCCTCAAACACAAATTTATAATGTGGTTGATGAAATGAGATGTCATAATACATTTTTGATGGCAATATTCTTAAAGCAGTGACTAAACACTCAATGAAACATAGTAATCAACAAGAACCAGAAAGACAAACCAGGTGAACCACAACTACACTTTACTGAAAACAACACCAGCAGTTAAGCGCTTTTATCCCAAATGGGACTTCTTCAGAACTACTGAGGAAATTAATCAACTCGCTTAAATCCACCTTTAAAATCACATGACTGAGCCACTAATAAAAATGTAAAGCAACAGCTCAAAATACCTACAGTGTTAAATAAAACCTTAAAATATATGAATATATATAAATAAATATAAAAAATACATACATGTATAAATATATAAAAATATATATGAAAGGATCCTTTCATACATATCTTCAGATGAAATATTAAATTGAGGCCCATCTTCTTGAGTTAGTGGTAGTTCAGTCTGAAGTAAAATATCCCATGGTACCTATCGAAAAGAGTAGTGGTTCTTTATTGATAACACGCCTTACACTTGCACACCTTATTTACATATCATACACTATTTACAATTATTTGCAGTTTTCATCCACTATAGAATTTCATATCTCTTAAAGATCCCCCACTTATTTTTCCACAACCAAAAACATATTTTTTCACAATTTCAGACAACAGCCTTTTGCCATTAAACTCTCATTCCTTATTGTCCATGAAACATAAAACATTTTTGTATCAATTTTCATCACCTCTTTTTGTGTTCTGTTACCATAATTCCCATATTCCAGTATTTTCATATTTATATCTTCAACACTTATAATATCTTTCAGTATCTTATTCTCACATAATTTTGTCCATAATTCCTTTACTCTTAAACAATTTAGATAAACATATTCCATTATTTCAATCTCCTCACAATAATTATACACCATTTCTTGTACTTTTTATAGGGCATGTTAGCTTTAACCGACAGTTTACCTATTGTTAGTCTCCACCTAAAATCATTACATTCATGAATTTTCTTACACCATGTACGTCTTGCCTTAATCATATTTCTTTCTTCATTACCTAAATGTTTCCATGGGTATATATAATAATATTTACTCATTATCTTAGAATAACATTCTTTTCAATTCTTTCTTACATTTGTATATTTAATTTCCATAAAAAATTATTCTGATATTCTTTCAAGTCTTCGTTTACAAAAAATGTCCATCTTTTTCCTGCACTTATTTTCTCCCAACAATTCTTATACTTCTCTTTCATAATAACATTTGCTAAATTCTTATTCTTTCCTTCCAGTCCTGACAGCACTTTATAAATATTTAATGATACTACATGAACAACTAGATTAATCAGTCAGAGTCCTCCCTCCTCTTCTTTAACATATAAAATTTCCCTCTTGACTGGATTCAACCTGGAACCCCAAATAAATGTAAATGAAATAGATAATAACTCTTTTTCAAATTTAAATGGAATCATATAAACACCTGCCAAATATGCTATTTTACCTCAAAGTACTGAATTTATTAAATATACATTTTTCTTATATGACAATTTGCTTTTCTCTGTACATATTTATCCCAAATTTTATTCCCAGTATATCTGTGACCTTATTAAATTGAATCCCTTTCTATACTATCTAACAAGCCAATGCCATTGCTTTTATCTTTATTTACACAGAGTCCAAGCACTTTTAAATACTGATTTAAATCTTTGGAAACCCTCCTCCATCTGTTCCTTGTTTTTTATAACTAATACTATACCATTTACATAAGTAAGAATTATTGGAATTTGCATATCTTCTGTTATATTATATCTTACTGTTTTCATCACTATTCATATTACTAACAACAACGTTCATAACTAATTCAAATATACTACTACTTGCTGGACACTTTTACCTTATCCCACATTCAATTTGTATCTGTCAACTTACTCACCCATTCAGTATCACTTTGACATTATTACTGTCATATACTGACATAAATATTTTAATTATTTTATCACTTATGCTATAATCTCTTAATATATTGCACAAAACATCATACTATATTCTATCAAATGCTTTACTTACATCTCCTTCCATAACTTTAGTTTCCACACCTTTATTTATAACATCATCTATTACCTTTCTCAGTATCCATAATAAATCTTGGCTTCCTTTCACTTTCTTACCAAAAATCATGTTATCCAGTAATTTCTCTACACTATTTTCTAATCTCTTCCCTATTATTCTCATAAATATCTTATAATCTGTATTATTCAACACTACTAGTCTCCTGTTTCTTGTATCCTCTTTTTTCTCCTATATCCATATAAATCTCATAATCCCTGTACATATTTTTTCTGCTATGCCTTTTTAAACCATTCACTTAATACATCAAGAAAACATATTTTTGCTATTCTTTCATATTATAATATGTATAATACTCAATACCATCCATTCCAATAGCTTTCTCCGCATTTAATTATTTTAAAATTACATTAAGTTCACTTACACTTATATTCTTTTCCATATTTTTATTATGCTCTTTACTTAATTTTTTAACTTTCCATTTCTGCCTCTCTTCCATATCCCTTTTTTAAATGTATTTTCAATATACGTTTTTATTTCTTCAAGTGTCATTTCTTGTGTATTAACTGTTACTCCTTCATCATTCTTCAATTCTTATTATTCTCTCATTTTCCCTCACAACCTTATTTATATATGGTGCAATGTCTTCTTCCTTTCCTTGTAAAAAACATTTTTGCTTATATAATAACTTATTAATCTTCTTCTGATATATCTTATATAACTTTTTCTTTTCATAAGCACTAATCCTTTTCCTCTAACTTCTTTCAACACCTCCTGACTCATTTGCTTATATTTTAGTTTCTCTATCCTCTTTCTCATTACTTGATATTCCAAAAAACACTTTTTATATTTTTCTTTAAAACTTATCCACCAATCCATCCAATTTTCATAAAATAATTCTCATATTTATTTTATTTAACATTTGGTGACCGGGAAAGTCTGACTAGGTCCCACAGATCCTGTTTTCAGCGGAGGCTCAGGGAGAAATGCTCCCGGAGCATGTCTTTAGAATGTGGGAGGAATGTGGGAGGAAACCGGAGTACCCGGAGGAAACCCACGCGAACGCAGGGAGAACATGCAAACTCCACACAGAAGGCAGCCCAGCCAAAAATCGAACTGGAGAACCTCTTGCTGTGAGGCGACAGCATTAACCTCTGCACCACTGCATCCATCATATTCACATGACATTTCCATAACTGAGGAATCTCTTTTCTGCCTTCTTCATCTATGCCTTTTCCATTAAGTCTCTTAACACCTTTACCTAATCTTATATCTCTCTCCTTTTCTTAGATTTCTACCCATATAGCTAAATTATCTGAGAATCCCATTTCCTTTATTCCCCAGTACTACTCTTGAAGCTATTAGATATTACAAAATGATCAATTTCTTTTTTCATCTCATTTGTTTTATAAGTCCAGTGTTTCTCATCCCATATATATAACTTTTTTACTTTTTATTATTTCATATACCATCCTAATATCACTTCCTAATTTTCTTCTTTTTCTTAAATCACACATGAAATCTCCTGTTAATATTATCTCCAAATTCCCTCTTACAGAGTTTAAGATTTTTTAAACATTATTTTTCTTTCATCATAACATAAGCATGAATTGCAATAATTCTATACTCATCTTTCTTTTATCTTACATCTATGACTATTAGCCTACTTAGTTCCACTACTGTATAATCTGAAACTTTTGCTGTTTCATTACATACCAATGCAATATCTGAACATGTTTCTTTACCCACATTATATTGTATATAATGCATCCACCCCATAATATTTCCATTTGCAACAGTTCTTCTTCTGTTAATATTATTGTGTCTTCTACTATAATAATATGCATATCAAGGGATACACACCATTCTAAGACACCTATTTTTATTTTAATATTCTTTATACTATTGAAATTTATGGTTAAGAGTTTCAGCTTTCTTTTAATATAATAGACAATAAAATCCACGAACTTCAGGCTCCTTCTTTACTTTGAAAACTTTAATTTTAGATTTAACTTTAAAACAGCAAAGAACAAGTAAAACCACAATAATTTTTTCTGGAAACAAAGAGTTAACTAACTGTGACAATTAAATAATTAAATGTTTAATTGATCACATTATTGCACATAACATTCCTGTATAAAAGGTCAAAGAAAATGGCTTATAACTTGTCTTGAAAAAGCCTGGGAGAGCCTGGGTGAAAGCGCTTGATTTATTGTGGTTTTACTTGTTCTTTGCTGTTTTAAAGTTAAATCTAAAATTAAAGTTTTCAAAGTAAAGAAGGAGCCTGAAGTTCATGGATTTTATTGTCTATTACCAGTTGGTTTTCGTGGTGCTTTGCACTTGAACTTTTTCTTTTAATATAAACTCATTGTTTCTTTTCACCTCTGCTGTTTACCTTTTTTATTTTATTTCACTACTACAGTCTTAAGCTTTCTTTTCCTATCTTTTACCCTTTCCCTTATATAATTCTTTTATCTCTCACCATTCTCCAGTTCACATATTCGCCTTCCCTTGTTTTCTGCACCAATTCTTCCCCTTCATTTTTTCATTCTCATCTGCTGTCTTTTCTTTATCATTTTCTTGTATATTAATCTGTTTTTCATATTGTTTTTTCTACATTCCCTTCTTTGTTATATACTAATTTCTGTATTTGTTGTGGTTGTTTAATTTCTATATTTTCTTCACAATCTACCCATGCATGTCCCATTTGTCCACATTTTTTACACATCATATCACACTTTCTGGCTTCGTGACCTGGCTTTCCAAAATAAAATTTTCCTTTATTACAATTGCCAATCAAGTAACTGTCCTTTCCACAAAAACGGCATGCTTTTGTTTGACCCCTGCATTCAACAAAACCTCTACTACCTTCTACATTTATTATACTTGGAATATGTATGATTTTTTCTTTTTTTGTATTCAAATTTTTCTGTGGTAATAATCTTCAGAGGCCAGGCCCAACCCACTCAGGCTCATTCTGTTCCTTTACCCAACATTGAATTCTCACCCACCCCCATTACTCCTACATTTCTTCTCATCTAACCACTCCCACCATTTATATTTCTCCATTCACCAAACCCGACACATACAAATGTCACACTCTACTCAGTCTTTACCTCCAACTTCATTATTCTATTAATCTGTTCCACCACTGTCCCACAACACCTTGCTACTACTCATTGATACACCTATCTTTCTCTCTACTATATCTCACCAAAAACAAGGCAAAACCTCACCATTCAGCCTGAGCTCCACATAAATACATATACTCATCACCACCACAAACTTAAGAATATTCCTCTTCCACATTCTTATAGTAATTCTCCTCTTCCTGGTCAATACTTTAACATCTTACCACCATCCTCTACTTACAGCCCACCCCTTCACACCTCCCCATGTCCTTCAGCACTCCATACTAAAGCCATTCACTTTGTCAGAGCACCAAACCTCTTCAATTCCACCAAAGTAGTTTTCTTCACATAAAGGTGTGTGTGACAATATCCCACCCCCAACAATCCAACAAATATACTAAAATATCACTTAAGCACTCAAACCTATTACTACAAACTAGAACAAACCTGAAACCTAGTGCAGATTTTCACTCTAACATAGGTCCTTTGCTTAGCCAGCAACCACTAAACACACCTCCCCTCTATTCACACATACTACAAGTACTCTTCTCCATTAAAAAAAACAATCTAATTTTTTTTTCTAAATATGAATCTTAGGAGCCTTGCTAACAAAATACACAAATTTTGTGCCTCACTTGTGCTGTACTCTCCTGATATAATACTCCTAACAGAAACCTGACTTAAACCTCATATAAGTAATAATGAAATCCCATCCCAAGGATACAGCATGCACACACTAAATAGACTAAAGAAAAGAGGTGGGGGTATAGCCATAATTTATAAAAATTCACTCAAACTTGAATGCCTACAGCCAAATCCTCCAAATTTCAATAATGCTGAACTGCTATTTATTCGACTTTAAATAAACCCCAAGAAATACGTATCAGTTATAGGAGTGTATATCCCTCCTGGAAACAACCCCACTATAGTTGAAGACCTCCATCACGGGTCATCCAAAACATTTCCCCAGGAAACTATAATAATAGGGGACTCTAACATAGACTGGGGAACTTCAACCTCAGACAGTCTTACAAATTTCATTAACTTGTATGGATTTTCTCAATTAGTAAAATTCCCAACTAGAATTGATAAAAAGACCAACAGAAGTTCCATACTAGACTGGATTTTAACACATAAAAACTCATCCACCTACCAGTCCGGTTGCCTCCCAGAGACCATTAGCAACCACCTACCTTCTTGATTAGACAATACCCATACTTCTCCAAAAATAAATCTTACAAACAAACACGCAACAGAAAACATTTCTCACCTCAAACATTTATAGACATCCTCCAACACTGTGACTGGACCCCACTAAGATGCTATTATAGACTACTTTAACAAAGTATTCCTAGACATATTAAACAGCCAAGCTCCTCCCAAAACTATTAGAGTAAAATCAAACTACCTCTCTGGCTCACAGCAGACACCAAGCAATTACTTAAAACTAGAGACAAAGCTTGGGTTCTATACCAGTCCAACAGAAACCAAAACATCCAACAAAAATATTGACAACTAAGAAACCAAGTGGAAAAACAGGTTACAATGAGGAAAAAATCATACTATTTCGTAAACCAACAAACATACCAAAACAATCCTAAAAAATTCTGGGCAACCATCAGCTATTACTACCTGGCCAGTCATCAACCCAAACTCCTACCTCTATAAATACTATAGGCAGCATAGCCACCCAATTCAATACTTACTTTACTAACTCCATTTTTTCTGTATCCAAAAATAAAGCAAATACCCCTCTAACCACTCCAAAAGGACACAAAGAAACTGTCATCACCTTTTCCTTCCAGCCCATACAAACCAGCACCATAAAAAGACTGCTTAACAAACTTAAACCCACATCTCTTGCTGCTAACAACCTACCATCTGAAATCTCAAAGCAGCAGCTGATGCCATCTCTTACCTAGCCTCTCTAATAATCAATTGTTCCATAACTGAAGAGTAGGTTCCCAAAACCCAGAAAATATCCTAAATCATGCCATTACATAAAGGTGGTGCCTCTACAGACATCTCCAACTACAGACCTATTGCTATTTTACCTCCCCTATCAAAAATATTAGAAAAATGTATATATTCCCAGATTATGAACTACCTGCTCACTAATAAACGTCTTTCCAATACTCGACGTGGCTTCCGATCTAACCATAGTGCAACTACAGCTCTCTTACAATTCACTAACAAAATTAACAGGTATAGAAATAATGGCCAACTAGTCTCCTCCATCTTCCTAGACATATCCAAAGCATTTGATATAGTCTCCCATCAAAAACGTTTTAATAAACTTTTAACTTTAAACCTAAGCCACCCTACCCTCACATGGTTCAAGACTATCTATCTGATAGACAACAAGCTGTCAAATGGAAAAAATGAATACTCCTCTCTACTACCTGTCACACTAGGCATTCCCCAAGGCTCTATACTTGTCCCACTCCTTTTCACTATCTATAACCAATAAGCTCCACACTGCTACCCTCGTTGCAACAACCATACAGTATGCAGAAGACTCCACACTCATCTGTGCAGCCCCCTCACTCTCTCACCTCCAGGAAAAAACTCAGGAATCCTCTGCTGTAGAATCCTGGCTCTCAGATGTGCAATTAATTCTCAATCCCAATAAAACAAAATTAATGCTCTCCTCAAATAATAAAACCCCCAGATCCCTTGTCCTCCTTTCATATACATTCAGCCAATAAAACTAAAATAAACCCTGTACCACACACTAAACTACCTGGAGTTACAACTGATGATAACATGAAATTCGACAAACACTTGTCTCTACTCATAAAAAAAGTTCAAGACTCCCTGTACAACATCAAACCTTTCCTCACTGACACCTCAATGCAATCTGTTGCCAGGACTCATCTGCTCTCTACCTACTCTACACTTCTCCTATTTTCACTAACTTAAAGAAAACAGACCTATCTAGAGATTTGATGCCTGCTACAATAAAATAGCCAGCAAACTCCTCATACACATCTCATCATTGTTTTCCTCTATGCCAACTAAACTGGCTACAGCTACCCAACCTACTAATTTTCACCCAGCTCACAACATCCCATAACACAGTACACCAACCTGACAAATGCCCAGCACTTCATAACCTAATCCAACCTCAGTCTAATACAAGGCAGTTGAAATCATCTGACACATTACTACTACTAGTATCAAAAGCCAACAACAGTTATGGAGACTCTCTCTATTCCAATCGGGTCTCTAGGATTTGGAATTCAACTCAATAGCATGTCCTAGCCAATGCTAAACCCTCACAGTTCAAAACACATCTCAAAGACCACCTAGCTAACTCTTGGCTATGCTTCTGCTCACCTCCTAGCTGACTTTCACCCCTCCCAGCACTGTATACACATCACTCTGCAATCTCTAGTTTCTCATAATTTTCTAACAGATGCCTTCCACATCAACTTACCTACATTTTCCCCTTTAAACCTCTACCCTGCCACGTTACCTATACCACATGCTGTCACCCATATCATCCTCCTGAACCTATACAATACGATAATCATCTCTCCTAATACTACAAAAACATCTGACAAATTTCTTCTTATCTATATTTTTAATATTTCATCTACCTTACATACTACACACCAAAGATATCCTGCATATCTATACTATGAAAATGCCTACTATTATCATATTTTTTATGACTTTCTTATTGTTAAGGTAAAACAAATTAGTAGTTTCAAGTGTTTCATGGTACATCAGATATAAGTATGATGGGACTTTTAGTCAAACACTGTCTTCCGCTGAAAATTGGAACCTGCCCAGTTGGACTATCCTGGTAAGCAAATATCAAATAAAATAAATAAATAAATGAATAAAAATTACACCACAACCCCATCCCGCAGTCCACAAGCCCCTGTTATCATAAACTTATGTAATGTCCAAAACGTCTTTATAAATAATCTTTAAATAATCTCTTAATACATCTCTCTGAACTTCAGTTTGAAATTGCACAGAAATTATTTTTTTAGTCTCTCTATTAAATGTCTGCATTAAGTAAGAATTCCATGGATTATATATTTTTTTAACTTTCAAATCAGTCTAAAAAATCCTCAATATATTGGCCTGTCTCAAACAAAATGTTACAAAAAGATCCTTTACTTATAACTACAAACCTCTTTCCTCCTTTGGGGAAATGCCCAGTGGTGCAATTACTTTGTTCCATACCTCATACCTCTCTAGACCTCTTTCTTCTTTATTACTTAGTTGTACCGCAAATGCCTTCCTTGTCATCTCTTTTATTACTTCTGTTCTTTTTTCTTCCTCTTTCACCATCTGTACATAGGAGTTTTTCCATTTCACAATCTCTTTCCTCTCCTCTTCTTGTATTTTGTCCATGATCTCACCCCACAATGCCGCCATCTCGCTTTCCGGTTCACTTTGTTTAACCATATCCCTTAAATAAATATACCACAGCCCTCCCAACTGGAAGGTTGTAATAACACATCCATCCTGCAATTCTCCCTGGAATAACCTTTCTTGAGACAGCAACTCTGAAGCTTGTAAAAGTTTGTTCACCTTTACCTTATCACTGTGTTCCTGTTCTCCTTTCCCAACCTGCTGCTCACTTTCATCAAACTGTATCACCAATTTACTTCAATCAATTTCAAACTCCTTTACCTCTGACAGTTCTTCTGTTCCTCCGATATCAACCACCAACTTCGAATTGCAATCAGCCATACTTTCCTCCTGTTTCTACAAGTCTGCTATGCATCCAGAACAGAAATAGGAAGTATCACACAAATCAGTGTCCCTGTATGCTTTGGTATTGAAGAGTAGGGGGAAGTTCCCTGATATACTGGACAAATTTCCCTTAGTTGTATAAATACCACCCCAGGTCTCCCCTGAAAAGAGACTACTAGCCTAGTGGGACTAACCTGGTCAACAAAAGATAAATAAAAATAAAATAAATATACTATATTAGCAGGAGTAGCAAAAGATTGTCACTGGAGCTATCTGAACCCATCTCTAAAATTCTAGAGAACTGCATACATCACATAATCTCACTATAACTTCTAGAAAATCTGCTAACCTTTACCCAACAGGGTTTCCACTCGTATTTTAGCACAGCTGCCTGGTTGCCTTCCTAGATAACATCATCAAAGCTAGACATAATAATAACTTAGTGTCTTTCCTATTTTTGCAGCTATGCAAAGCATTTGACACAGCCTCTCACTCCAAATTACGCTCTAAAAATTCTGCACTTGGTCTGTCTAATACAACACTCAGACAGTTTTCCATCTACCTTTCTCATCTGCAACAATCTTTAAAACAGCTTTCGACACACTCTTCTTTCCTCCCAGTTAATACCATCATGCCCCTGGGCTCTATCCTTGGACCTCTTCTCTTTAACATCTTTATTAACAACTTGCATACATCCTCCAATCAGGCTTTCCTTGTCCAATACACAAATGACTAACCTCATCTGTTCATCAAATACTCTTCCACATTTACACTCCATTTTTCAAAGTGCCTTCAACTCCACTGAAAACTGGCTCTGTGAAAATCAACTCTTCCTAAATCCCAATAAAGTCAAGCTACTAGTATTTTCCCCAAAATATCTAACATCTCTCAAAAATATCTTCAAAATAACTTCTCTCAATCACACAGATACAGACATCATATCTCATACTATGTTGCTAGGCATCACAACTGATGATCAACTGAAATTTGATCTTTATTAAACATATCAAAAACTTGGTATGCTCTGCAGATCCAAATAATTACTCACCATTTTCTCCAGAGTCACACTGGAAGACATACACCTTCTACCTTCTCAACCAGTTCTTACAAACATTCAAATCTCCCTCATCACAAAATTAGGACTATGTTATAAAAAGGAAGCTATATTTGCAACCAGTCTGTCATATAAAAGTCATCACTGCTGTGCTCTTAAAACATTAAACTGGTTTGAGCTGCCAAATTACCTCAAGTACAATTAACTTCTGCTTCCCCATGAAATTATATAAAATCCTTTCCACTGTCAATCCGTTAGCAACATTCTTAAATTGTACCTTTCTAACCATCCACTTCACTCAACTGAGAAACAACTTTTTGAAACCTATATACCTAAAAAACACAGAACATAATTTATACTCCTGCATAGTAGCCAAAACCTGGACTGAGATTTATACGGGCATTAAATCGACATCAAAAAGTCCAATTTGTAAGTATACCCTAAAGTTCATTTACATACATTATATGTCACATAGCTTTTCTTTCTTTGCAGTTATCATCAACCCAGTAGTTCATAAATTGCTGAATTCTTACCTTCCCTTAAACTTCACTCCTCCTCCTCCGGTGCATTATTCTGCATATATTGCTCCCCCAATTTCCATTTACTTCTATGTAATTTGCTCCTTCCACTTTCCAAAGATCCTTCTTCCAGTTCTTTTATTTATTTTATAATATTCAATACCTCAAATACAGTAGGTGTGGACTTGGATTCCATTTTCTAGTAACTGCTTTTTTGCCAGCCAAAAGAATTAAACTTAACAAGGCCTTACAATATCTAGGCAATTCAGATCTTGTATCCCAGCTCAAAAGAATAATTTCCTTACTTACAGCCATTTGCTCATCCAATATTTCTGATAGAGTTCTCTGAAGGGAATTTTTAAAATCTGCCAATTCATGATACTCCCAAAACATATGTTCCCAGTTACCTTTTTTGTCCTCCATCACACCTCCAACATTTACTACTTACCTAGGAAAAATTATTTGAAGTCTGTTTGGGGTATAAAATTACCTATGCAAACAATTCCAAGCAAAGATCATAAACCTTCTGGACTTGGTTGCATACTTGCCAGCCATTCATACCGTATGTCTTCCCATTGTTTTCTTGTAAATTACTTTTCCAGCCTCTCTTCCCAATGTTTTCTAACCTCCTCCAATTGATTCTTACAGTCATAATGCAATATTTTATATCCCTACTAATTATCCCTTTTTTAACAGCTGCTACTGTTCTACATTCCATTAAAAACTCTACCAGTGCAGTTCTTTCAGTTAAAATCCCCCTATTCATTTCTCTGTCTGTGCTTTGAGATCAAGCCCTGGTAGGAAAGTCTACAGCCTGCAATCACAATGTCTTCTTGGCCTTACCCCACTCTATTAACTTTACTGGTTGAGTTGTTTGCTCCAAATATCTTGGCTTTTTTGCCAGGATTCTCCAGTAAATTCTAGCCTTTGATTGTATATTTTCTGTACCTCTACTTGCAGTCATCTGTATTGGCAAAATCTCCTTTCTCTACTGTACTGGCTTAGTTATTAGAATACTTTATGAATATAATATTCTGTTTAGGATCTCTATCCAAAATCCCACTCTGTCTCTATTTCTTGAACTAAAGACCGTGCTTCATCATCATCATCCCTTTCCACTTTGAATTATAGCCTTCTGCTTTTATTTTATTTTTTATTTTATTTTACATTTGTTAACCGGGAGGGTCCGACTGGACACAGGTCCATTTTCAGTGGAGGCCCGGGGTGAAAAGCTCCATGTTACACTCTTAGCAATTACACAGTTCTAAGCAAGTTTTAAGAACAAATTTAGGTGTTACATTATTTAGAGTGGTACAAAAATGAAAATTCCAGAGTATATAATGCATTTGTTAGAAGTAACAAGTAGTAGAAAATTAACAAGAATATTTTTTATATATATTCTCATTCACAATAAATTAGCATTTGTAGATATATATATATATATATATGTTGATATCCACACATCAATAATATAGGTACTGAAGTAAGACCAAGATGAGAATATGAAGTTCTCTGATATGGTTTATACCTTTCTCAGATACAGATTATAGCCTATATCAGGTACAGATTTTAGTATTGCAGTGAACAGGTGATAGTATGTTTTATCCTATTGTACTGATGCTGAGTTTGGATGAAAAGCAAGGATATTAGTAGGGCTTCATTTTTATGTCTGATTACATGATTGAGGTTTTGGCTGCTGGATCTTAGGGCTCTAGTGGAGTTGTGGGGCTGAATTAGTAGCTGGAGTGCCGGTGTTTTCTCAGGGTAGTAATAAAGTTTATGTGCTACTGTGGCTTGTTGAAGACGTAGTAGCTGAGGAAGCTCCAGCCACTTAAGTTGCATTAGGGAATGACAATGATAGGACCTATTTGTGGAGTCTGTAGCAAACCTGGCAATCTTGTTGTAACACGATTCCATTTTGAGAAGTTCAGTAAGGTGAAGATTAGTTAAGATAGGGGAGGCATAAAGAAGGATAGAGAGGAGGTGGGTTCTAGCAATAGTAGCTTTGGTCTGTTTAGTCATGAACTTTTTATTTCTATAGAGGAGTCCTAATTTTCTGTTCACCTTTTTGATGGTTTGTGCTATGTGGATATCAAATTTCAGGTGATTATCAATCTCTACTCCTAGTAGTTTTGTGTTCTTGGTTGGTGTGATTTGAATATTATTTTTTGAGTTTATGATGAGGCTATAGTTTGGGTTAGATGATCTGCCAGGGGTAAATAGGATTAGTTTTGTTTTCTTGGGATTTAGAAGTAGTTGTATGCTAGAAAACCAGGTTTCGGCTAGAGTAAAGTTATTTTGGGTAAGGGTATGTAGTTCCATTATGCTGGGGGCAGCACATATTATGGTGGTGTCATCAGCATATTGTACTACTGAGGCAGTGGGCAGGGAAGAGGAGATGTCATTAGTGAAAAGAGAGAACAACAGTGGGCCAAGGATTGATCCTTGGGGGACTCCTGTGGATACTGGTAAGTGGGGGACAGCTTTTCTTGCCAGAGGACTGCTTGTTGGTGTTCTGATAGGTAACTGTTGAACCATAGTATAGTGGAGGAGCATACATTTAGTCTAGATAGAGCTTTGAGGAGCATATTGTGATTAACCATGTCAAAGGCTTTTGATAAGTCCAGGAAAATGGATGATATGAAAAGACCTTTGTTTCTGTAGTGGTTGACTTTATTGGTGTAAGATAGAAGAGCGGTGGTTGTACAATGGGAGGGTCTACAGCCATGTTGGGAATTGGATAGTAATTTGTTTTGTTGGAGATACTGCATAAGTTGTAAGTGAACAACTCTTTCTAAAATTCTTGATAAGGGTGATAGTATAGCTATAGGGTGATAGTTGGTCAGCTCTAAGGAGTTGCCTCCTTTGTGCAGAGGAACAATGTGGGATGTTTTCCAGAGGGTAGGTACTTTGTGTTCAGAAATTGACCTATTTATGAGAATTGACACTGGATATGATATGGCCTCTGCTGATATTTGAAGGAAATCTGCAGGAAGTTTATCGGCTGCTAGTGTGGTTGGTTTTAGCTTCTTAAGGAGGCTTGAAATCATTTTAGTGGACACTGGATGAGGGGAAAAGCTAGAGGCGTAATTTTTTGTATTACTGTCGGTTGTAGTGGATGATTGTGTTGGAGTGCCATTATTTTTATGGGTATTAGCTAGATTTTGTACTGTTTCAGTGAAGAATTTATTAAATTGTGCTGGGATATTGTCTTGGCTATTTGGTAACACAGGGGTAGGGGTGGATGCTTTCCCAGGGTGAAGTAAGCTGTTTATGGAGGCCCAGAATTTTTGGGGGTTATGGGTATATTTATCTTGTAATTTTTTATAATAGTTGGACTTGTCAAGTTTAATTAGCCTTTTAGCTTTATTACGTAGTTCTATGTACTTATGCCTTAGGGTAGTATTTTTATCTTTATGAGATGCAATCCAGATTTTGTCCCTTTCTTTCATTGTACTTTTTGTCTCTTTGGTTAGCCATGCGGCATGGTATGTTTTTGGCCTAATAGTTCTAGAGGGTGCGTGATAGTCTAGGATTTGTAGGAAGGTTGAGTTAAAATACTGTACTGCTTCATTGAGAGGAAGGTGCTTGAGGGGGAACCAATTGCAACAACTTAGTGCCTTATTAAAGTCATTGGCTATGAAGTTTCGTTTATTACGTATTACTCTGAGATGGCGGGTTCTGCTTGTGTTATTTATATGAGCCTTAACTGTGTACATCTAAAATATCCCTCCAAATCAGAAAAACATAAACCACACTGTTCTATTGGAAGGATTAACTTATCCCACTTAACTCTTGCCCTCTTTCCCTCCCAGATAAATTCCTTCAATTCTTTATTACTTATTGTCCTCAGTTTCTCCTTGGATTGATAAAAATATGCCTGACCCGTATGCAAGACTAAAGGGACTAAAAACATTTTCAATAATGCATCTTAATTTCTGCAGCCACAAATAAGGGTTTCCCTTTTCTCAGTATTTGTATTATCTTTTGTTTTGTATCTTCCCACATATCCCAAGCTGTCATAACAGAAGCCCTTTTAATCCACACTCTTAAATATTTCATTTTATCATATCCCTAAAAATATGGGTATTGCTGAACCGATTTGTGTGTGGGCACATCATTTACAGCTACAGCCTTTGCTTTTTCTTTATTAATTTTATATCCTGAAAAGACTTGAAATGTCTCAACATGTTCCACAACATGGAGATGTGCTTTTCTTTATTTATCGTGTACAAAATAATATCATCTGCAAATAAAGCAAACTTTTCTTGAGTACCATACTGATTATATACTTGTTTTTCTGAGTTCCTTATTTTCTTTGCTAATGGCTATATATATATATATATATATATATATATATATATATATATAAAACGGTTTACTATTAAAATTTCGAACGGCACTCCGTCGACTGTGCTATAGTCGGCAACGGAAGTTCGAAAACGTCGAATGTCGAAGTAAAAAAAATCAATCTAGGAACGGTTTTAACATGGGTCGAGGTAGGTGTTCAGTATTATTCTGAAATACAAACATCTCCCCTACCTCGACCCATGTTAAAACCCATTCCTAGATTGTTTTTTGACTTCGCAATTATCATTTTCGAACTTCCGTGTTCAACTATAGTACAGTCGACGGAGTGCCATTCGAAATTTTAATAGTAAACCTATAAAACAAATAACAAAGTATATTTCCAAAATGCTCCCATTCCCTATTAAGTTAAGATAAACACAGAAAACCATGTACAGCTTCAAAAAATGAAGTTTAGCTCTCCGGATAGGATGAACTGTCCCAAATCAGCAGCTGCACCTATAGCCATTACCTAAACTAAAATTAAGGTTACCCATGCTAAGACACATGTTACAGCATGTGTTCCCCCTTACACTTATTGCTGTCTGTTCTTTACTTATCTCTGCTCCCCACCTAGATGTAAGAAACAGCTTGTATTCTTTCAGAAAACATTAAATTTTAGCCCTATGAAAAAGTGTGCTGGCTATCTTCAAGCAAAACTACATTGTACACTGTTCTATTAAATGCATTAAAGTATTAAGGCTGCTATCATTTACTCACTTCCCGTAATTTCAAACTTTATTTTCCACTGAACTGCTTGTTACTCTACTTTTCAATTTTGCATTTCCCTCAAAAGTGTTCAGCATTTTCAAGATTATTTGCTTGCACCTGCAGAGACCTTGTCTCCATGGAAAAGCACTCAGCAGCAGACTTCTTGACTCCCACTGATCATTTGCTAATGAAAAAACAGGGTCCTATCTTTGCAGATGTTAACATTTTCATGGCTTTCACCATTTTATCTTAATTTTAAAGCCTAATTGTTTACAAAGAAACACTTGTTTATAGCTTAAGCTAATGACATTACTCAAGACACTCACCCTTCTAAACAAAAGAGAAATACAACTGAATTCTACATATAATTATTTCACTTTTACACCCCGCCTCAGCAAACAAGGATCAGAGAATAATTAACATTAAAATTGCTTTTGTCCAGCCTTTCTTTTCATTATACTGTAAAGCTCATGTTTTTTACAACTAAAAAAGAACTTGTTTACTTCAATATTTGTAACACATACCAAAGTCATTGGAAAGACTCCCCCATATTTAAAATACCTGTAACTACACACTACACAAAACTACTTAACTATATATAACATGCAGTTTATATGTTGAAATGTTTTACAGAAATACTAATAAAAATGAAATTTGGTTTGCTTATAGTTACTTTTCCCCTTTTAGTGTACATCTAAACATTAATGACATAAAGAGGGGTATATGCTTTACAGTCCACCCACAAGTCTAACAAAGTCAAGAAAAGCCCATTTTTTCAGCCACTTTTTCTTGGAAAGCCACATTTCACAAATGTGGTCGATGCTTTATAGTCTCCCATTTATTCAGTAATTCCAGCGTTGCTGGCTTTCCTTCTGTTTATCTACATCTCCCAACATCAAACTCTGGTTCAGGTCCAAGGTACCCCTAATTCTTCTTGTTAACTCCTGTGCTTTTTCTGTCTCAAGCATTTTCCTTTGGAACACTGGAAAAGGTTTCATTGGTAAACTCTATCTATGAGCTTTACCATCAGAAGAATAACAAGTAGCGTCCATTTCTGCTTGCTAGCTCACTTCTTGCTGGATAAACAAGAATGTCTTTGATCCATCATGAAAAAAATACTCTAAAGGCAGCTAAATACAGCAGTTTGAATCTCACAGACATACACGCAAAGATGCAAAACAGACTAAAATATTGCACAAAAGACTAGTACAGCAATCAGCTACTGCAGTCAATTTCAATTTCAAACTAGCTGTATATATGGCTCTGTAAAGTTTAAAAAAGCCTGTGCTTAGAAAAAGAATACTGAACCTACTGAGTGATAGGTACAGCAAGCCTACTTAATATAGATAAATAACTAGAAAGATGGATAGTTTTAATTATGTGTAACCATATGATTTTATAGGTGATATTATGGGAATCATAAAAGCAGCACTTGCTAAATTAATTACAACTGCAACAGAAAGGAAACATCATCATCATCAACCTCCTTTTTCCCATCTTCAACATGGAGTTGTGGTGTCATGTCAGTGGTTGCCATCTCTGTCTCTGTTCAGTACCACTCTCCTACCCTCTTCAACACTCATGCCTGACTGCTTCAGGTCATCTCTCACACAGTCCATTCACCTCTTTGTTGGATGCCCTAATTTTTTCTTGCCTTCTTCCTGTCTGTCCCAAATCTTCTTCGCAAGACTGTTTTCTGCTCAAATCCCTGAACCACCATAATCTGTTCTTTTTGATCTTTTTTATAATTGCAGCTACTTTGGCTTATGCTCTTATTTTTTCATCTGTCCCACAGTGTGCATCCTTCCATCCATCTCAGGCACTTCATCTCCATCACCTCTAGATTTCTAAGCTGCTCTTCCTTTACTGCTCAGGTGTCTGTACCATACAGTAGTACTGGTCACGCCACTGATTTGTAAACATTACTTTTCAGCTTCCTTGGCATTCTTCTGTCACACACTACCCCTAATACTCTCTGCCAGTTAGCTGCAACCCCTCTGATTCTAGTGTTGACCTTCTCGTTCAGACTTCCCTTCTCAACAACCTTTCCCCAGATACCTGAAGGCATTAACCTGTTCCACTTTCTTCCCTTCTATCTCAATTCTCAGCTTCTCCTGATTGTCCCCATCTGCTGCCATTATAACTGTCTTATCTGTACTCAAGTTTCCTTCCATGTGCCTTCAGTTTTGCATTCCATTCTGCTAGCCCTTGCTAATGTTCATACTCAGAGACTGCCTGCAATTAGACATCATCTATATACAGTAATTTGGTTGATTTGTCCACTCTAATCTGTTTGCTAATATAGTCCATCACCAGCATGAACAGCAGTGGGTTTAGGGATGAACCCTGATGCACCCCCACTCCCACTGGGAACCCCTCTGCTAATGCTTCTGGGGCTTTGAACCACCACAGAACTGCCCAAATCAGGTTTCTTATGACCTAGTCATATGCCTTCTCCAAGTCTAGTAATACCAATTGGACTCTTTCCTGATCTCTAGCTTATTTTCAAGTATCTGTCTTACTACAAATGTCAGGTAGTTGTGATGCATCTTGATCTGAATCTGATCATCTCCCATCCTACTTTCTACTAATCTGCATATTCATTCATAAATCACCCTCTCCAGAACTTTCATGCAGTGCGATAGGAGTTTGATACCTCTACACTGCCCACATTTGTGAATGTCTCCCTCTTTCTTGAACATTGGCACTAGTATGCTTATTCTCCAGTCATCTGGGATACACCTTTCTCTCCATACTGCTATGAGTACCATCAGAAGACAATTCTCCCCATCTCATCCAACATTTCTATTATATCTGCTGTGACCTCATCTGAAGAATGTTCGTTTAAAAAGTAAACAGCTAAGCAAAACAATTAATATTCCTTGTAACTATGTGGGAAACAGACAAACACACACACATACAAACATTAGTGCACAGACACTAGCAAGCATGATTCTGAGATCTAAGTAAATAACATGTTCCTTAAAAGGTTGCCTACTTAGAAAAAAATTAATAAGTTCATAGGTTCATAGGATATTACTACTCTAATGGCTCAAAAGCCATAACAAGCCTAGCCAGTTTTACCAAGAATTTGATAAATTTTCGACCCCTAGGGGAAAGATAACAAGAGTCAGCAAGCAGGGTTTTGACAATTTTTACAGATTGCCTCTGTCGATAAGGGACAAGACGCCAGCCCAGCACTGAATCTGTGATTTCCCATCCACTGGTCCAGATTACAATTAAGTGAAGATGGTCAGGCAAGAGCTCTGCTTCTTGTGAACAGGAAGTCTCTTCCACAGGAAAGATAATTTCTGGGACACATCTGTCTCTCCAGCATGATCTATTCATGCCAGTGAGCAAATTTAGAAACTTGGAGTGGGTAACCCTCATGCAGTTAGTTTTGTGGCTATGCAACATTCCCATCAGGGATGGGTCTGAGACTGCCTTGTAGGTCAGGCATAGATTAGCCCTCAGTAATTGGTAGAAAACTGAATACAGTGATAAGGCTTTTAATCTTTCTGCATATGACATGTTGGTTATACCCCATATTTTTTTGGTGAGAAACTTCTGAGGATATTCCAGCTGTTGCAAGTGCCCATGCAGCTACATGCCAAAGGGTGCATTGTACCCGACTACTGGTCTGATGACAGCCAAGTACAGTGGTACTATGACATCCTCAGATCTGGATGCCATGCCCTTGCTTATAGGCCAAGCCACATATCAGGATTTTCTCACCACCGTGGATACTGGGTGGTCAAATTTCAGACTACTATCTATCTGAGTTGACAGATCTCTCACCAATGGGTCCACTCTGAGGGGGGGTTATGTCAATGCTGTAATTTGCAAGGGCATTTGACTTCCAAAAGGGTATTATTATGCATTTCTTTGCATTTAGTTTGGGCCATGGCTCTGACACTAATAATTAGTTTGTGCCAGTTCTGTCGTATATCAGCATCATTTGGGGAGTCAGTGATTGCCTCCAACTTGCAGTCATCAGCAAACATGGTCAGCCAAAGGTTATCTACATTTGTCCCGACAACTGAATAGTATATCCCACACAGGAAGGGTCCCGGCACTGAGCCCTGTTGTGCTCCACTGGTGAATGGCATCTTGCTGGATGTGGATTTCCCCAGTCTAATAACATACATCCTATCTGTGAGCCATTTGGCTATCCATCTGGTGATATAGGGGTATATGCCCAATTTTGTGAGTTTATCTATAATACCCGAGTGGGGTATTGTGTCAAATGCCTTATCCAGGTCAAGGTAGTCATTATGCACTGCCTTACCCTCATCCATGGCCTTAGTGACTTTCTTAAAGAGGTCCACAAGATTGAGCAGACAGGACCTGCCCCCGATGAAGTTGAACTGGGTTGGGTCTACAGTCTGGAAATTTCCTATGTCATTGTTAATCAGGTCTAAGATTATTCTTTCCATAGTCTTGCATCTGAAGCTAGTCAGACTTATGGGTCTGTCCTCCGCTATACTGGGACAAAGCATGTTTGGAGACTGTGATTAAAGAGAGGTCCGATTGGGTCTGCTAGGTCATGTTTCAAGCTACTAAATAGGTACCCTGGAATACTGTCAGGGCCCACTGATGCCATGTTTCTAGCTTTAGAGATCGCAGTGATGGCCTATTCTTTTGTGGTAACAGGCAAAAGAATGGTAAGGGATATTTCATGAGCTGAATTTATCAGCCAGCATGTTTGCTATTTCTTCTGGCTGAGTAAAGGGAGTGCCATGTACAACGAACTCAGAACACTGTTAAATGCTTCCCTTGAATAACTAAAAAATGCTTTGTGGTTATCCTTTCTTTGGGAGGCTATTTTAGTTTTATATTTAGCTTTTGAGGACTTGACTAGTTCCCTGATTTGCTTGTTGAGACTAATGAGGGATCACTTTCTCTGTTGTTCACCCTCCCACTTGCTTTCTTCTCTTGTAAAATCTATTTATGCCAGGGGTCCAACAGTGTGACTTGTTTTTCCAGTTAAACCTGGTGTAACACTGCCAGCCCAGCTATCTGGAATTTTGTAAATAATCATATGTAATTTGTAAATATTAATAGAATTCATATGCTTGCCTTACAAATGTAAGATAACTGTATGTTATGTACTGAGCTTCAAGAATGTAACCACAGTGTACCTACTGGAAAAGAACAGAAATGTATATAAACTATATACCTGTGCAAATGTATGTTTTAATACTAAAAGCTTGAACATACAGAGTTAACTTGCAAAACTTCAAGAAAATAAGTTGAAATTGTTTTACAATCGTGTTATCTCTTTGTTTCAGTGAAGCAGACAAAATGTTTAGAGATAGAGGTTTTTCTATTGTCTTGAAACAGAAATAATTTCTAGTTTTCAAATGTAAAAGTGTTTTATTTTATGACTTCCAAGTTCTGCAAACTTCTAAGAGATATGTACTTCTCACACAGATATGTTAAAATTATGTTAGTTTCTGTTAGCCTGGGAACTGAAGGCAGGTGACAAAGAGTAATGTCATCCAGGCTAACCCAGTAGTAACATGTGATATTAATTTAAGAACTCTCTCAGAAAGAGAGACTTTAGCATTTTGTATCTTGTCTTGGACTTAGAAACATCCATCATCTGCATTTGTCTTGCTCTGTAAGTAAGTCTAGGGTACAATAATTTATTCTAGATATAGATAGAAATATAGTGAAGATTAGTTTAGATGTTTTCTATATTTATTTGAGACTGTCCTGTAATGTTGTTTTAAAATATTTCCTATGATTATGAACTCTGTACTTACTGTGTTGATTGAGTATTGTCTTGTTCTTTTATTATTGATTATTAAATACATTTAAACCTTTTAATTGTGGCTGTTTTGTTTAGAGATATTTAAGCTCTGAGAGTACTTGCATATGTATCTGGTGACACTCTGCAGGCCACTCCTAAATAGCCTTGGTCTTGGTCACACTTACCATTTGGATAATAGTAACATTACACAGTAGGATTGGGCACCCTTTGTAAGGGGCTTAAAGTAGCTGATAATTAGTGGTTGGTGGCAGTGATAACTACCTTACAGTCTGGGCAGAAAGGGCCATGGCTAGTAAACCTGTGCCAGCCATCCCCAGGAGTGTCTGTGTGTTTGCATATAAATCAAATCTCAAAGTGTGTGTGTGTGTGTGTGTGTGTGTGTGTGTGTGTGTGTGTGCGTGTGTATGTGTGCGCGTGTCAGCTACTTGTCAGGGGCACGAAGCACTAGCTGGGCAGAGAGGGTGCTGGAGGTTCTGGATTGGCCACTTGGCTGACATCCTAACCCTATAGCTGTGCCAGTGGGGTCTTATTGGGGATCTGGAGAAAGAGGCAGAAACCAGCCCCAGACTGAGTATGATCTCTGTGCGCTCTTAAGGGAAACTGTACTTTACTGTGTGTGCACTTGTCATCCTCCAATGTGTAAGTCCCTCACTGGTGCTAGTTGTGAAGACTGAGGCCTGAGGCTCCTTGATTACTGGGCCAGTGCAGGGGCATCACACCTGGGTTTAGTTTGGTCAGGTACGGCCATTCCTATGCAGTTTTGTAAGTGGTTGTACAGGGCATTTGTGTATACTTCTGCAAAGGCATTCATGTTTTCGGAGTTGGAAGGAGCTTTACAATTACATATGCTATCACTTAATAGAAGGTAATAGCCTTTGAAAAATTCTTTAAGGTTTTAGGGTTTGGTGGAAGCTCTACTGTTACACTTATTTCAAAGGAGACCATATTTATGATCCAATCTTACCAATGAGGAAATTATGCTGGGGGGGGTGCAATACTCCCCCATGTTTGTGGTACTATGTCAAGGATATTTGAACCTCTGGTGGGAGTGCAGAGAAAGTCAAGGAATCTCTGAGCCTGCATGTTATTGGTTGTGTATGCTTTTCAGTTTATGGAGCAGTAGTTATTTATTTGTCTATTTTTACCGGAAAAGCCTGACTGGGAAATACCCATTTTCAGTAGAGGCTCAGGAAGATAAGCTCCATTTGCTTACATTGCATTATATTCATTTTATATAAGTTAAAGTTGCCCATCCAAATGATAAATGATTCTAGTAACTTCAGATATGCAGAGTAGTTTTCATGGTTCATTTTTGGGGGCCTGTAGCTAGTGATGACATGGTAGGAGATTTTCCTATGGTCAGCTAGACATGGAGTAACTCAAACAAGTCATCCTGCTTTACAAATCTTACTGCGTGTTTTTTATATAAAATGGGAAGACCTCCTCCTTTTGTTTTTTTTCTTTTCAGAGAGTGGTCTGAATGTGTGATAGCCACTGTAGCCTTGCGCTAATGGGGTGCTTTCTGCAGCCTTGAACCATGTCTCTGTAACTGCACAAACATCAGCATTCTCCAAGGAGAGGTGACCTTCCTGGGAGTGCATTTGTTTGTTAAGACTTGTAGCATGAGCAGTAGTACCTTCAGCTTGGCATTAGAAGAGATTATGTTGGTAGGTTTGTTGGTTTCGCACTGCCTAAAAAAGGTACTATGTGGGTAGCTAATGCCTTGGCCAGAATTCAAAAGCCTAGAAGCGACTGATGCAGACTATCTCTAGCAAAGCAGCATGGTCTGTCAATCATGTTGTCCCACACTGACAAAAACTGGATTCCCTTGGAATGACACCAGACAATTATTGAAGTTAATAATTTTCTGTTCGTATTGTGGTATCATTCTTGGTGACAGTACAATGCTGCTCAGTGTGAGGCTCTTACCAGCCTGCAACACATATTCAGAGAGATCCACCATTTCTTTCATCATACAATCCAGGTGGGTACATCTCAGGTCAATTCAAACCTCCATGGATTATGACTTAGCCATACTAATACTTCTGGTTGACTGACCTGAGTGCTTGAGTGATCTGGCGAATCCTGGCCCCTGACAGGCAATTAACTGTAACTCTCTCTTTATCCAACCTGGTGAGGAGGGTGTCCACGTGTCTCTGACGGAGTCTCTTATGACCAAGATGTATCAATATGTGGTGTTTGCCTTATGGGCTTGCTTGTGGAGATACTGTGATGTGTATTTTTATGTGTAGTGGTTGATGCTGACTTGGTTCTGTTTGTAAATGGTTTCTGAGTGTAGCATACAATAAGGCCTCTGAGGATTTGGTAAATTACTTGTGAGTACCTCCGCATATGTAGGTTTATGTGTTGAGACCTTATTTAGTTAGGAAATTCACGTGCATGTGCAGACAACTTGTTTGCCATTTGATTTATCTGTATGTGAGAGTTGTTTCTCAAATTTCATAGTGTAACCACATCTGTCACATTCTGTGTTTGTTTGTTTCAGGATTATGTGGCTGTCAGTATACATGAGACAATTGCTATATTGCCTCAGGATGTCCACGTCTACCAAGCTGGTCAAAAAGATAGCCTATCTATGGTTTCAGTTTTTTTTACTATGGGTCTAACCAGGGAGAAGAGTGGGTAGATTTGACTGGACTGGGATGATAGCACATGGATGAAGAAAGGGTGTTATACTCAGTGTGAGCTGGAGCTACCCAACAAGGTGATGCTGCTCTGCATGCAACTCAGATGCTCCTAGAGCAGCAGGGGGACTCGGGAACATTGCACAGACAGTTATTTTAAAGGAAATTTTAACATGAAAGCATTTGTGTCTATAGAGGGCACTGCTAACCGTCACTGTGTGTACAGCAGGTTAAAGCAAACACTGGGCTTATATACAGTCAGAAAAAAACAAGCTTTACAACAGCAAGGCCTACAGAACTATCAGGAAGCAGCAGTAGAAACAGTTCGGCATTGAAACTTTTACAAAAGTGCAAAATATAAAAAAATGCATGATTCTTATGAAATACAGTAAAAATTATCAGCAGAAGTGCAAAATGATGCTTATTTTCATTCTTTTAGCAGTGGATGGCTAAGTCGTGGCTTTAGATGTAGCAGATTCTGTGTAACTCTCAGGCAAAGAAGCCAAGCCAAGAGCAGCTCTGAGGAATTGAATAAGACTGCCAGAGAAACACGAAACAGTTGTAAAAGACTTTTGCAACCATGCATGTATTTGCATACAGTACAGCTTAAAACCTGAACAAATTCAGTATTAGTTTTACCGAGTAACAAGTTAAAATATTAAAGGCTACTGAATACAGAAGTTCTTTTAAGAAAGCATTCAGTATTTAAAACTCAGCAAATCAGATATAGGCAGAGATTCTGTACAGATTATGTACATGCTAAGTTTAGAGATTGTTCTTTTCTTCGTTTGCACTGTGTGCACTTAATGATAAAAGACACAAAAGGAATAAAGGGAATACAATGTACAACCAACATTTTTCAGAATTTTTTTCTCTTTACAGTTAAAAATAAATTATTATTAGGCAACTGCTAAATATACTTAACCAATGTACACTAACTTAAATTATTATTTGGCAACTGCTAAATATACTTTACCAATGTACACTAGCTTAAACAAACTGAAGTATGTGTCACCTTTCTGAAGCAATACTTTCCTGGTATAAAATGCAATAATTACAAATTATTCTGCATCTACAAAAAAGAGGCACTTACAATGAATCCAAAAGGGTGATGATTCCACATAGACTTCAGCTGCAGTATTCTATATGCTTTACTAGTAGGTTCATGTGGCTTTACTAGTAGGTTCATGTGATCAAAGGTGAATATTAGGCTAACTTCCCTGACAGATCATTTTAAGCCTAGCCATGTTATCCCGCTAGGCATTCAAAATATCCTTACCATGATTTTTATTCCTATACGTTCCATTTGTGAATGTTTCTTGGGTCATACTGCTGAGTACTGAAAGGGGAATCTGGAGTAGGATAGGAATTCCAGGTACTGCCTCTGTCCTGCACAGCGGGTAGTCCTGGGAGTAAATTTCCTTATTCCCATCCATTGATCTAAGTTGCGTTTGATTAGGGACAGGGAAAAGCTTTGTTTTAAATATACAGGGAGAGTACTGGTATCTTCTGGGATATGTACCTACCTATCCCTTTAACTGGAAATCAGATCCATGCCTCTCAATCGTATCAAATTCCTTGGTATTTACCGCTTTTGAGCTCAAAATAATAGGGTCCCACTTATTTCCGAGTGGCTCCTTTAAATCCCGACTTTGTTTTATTTTTGTTTTATGCTCATGCTGATGTCATCATGCACCACCAAGGTATCCCTTGGCAATATGAACATGCAGGGCATGCATGATGTGCATGTCCTTTCAGCCTGCAAGCATGAGCATTCTGGTGGTAAGAGGATCAAAGAAAATGGGAAATAATGATCAAAGTTATGCGATTGCCCCCTACGGTATACTCATTTAACTCATATTTGAATCTTCTGTAGCTACTGCTTAGCAACATAATGTCTTGGAGTAAAGACTGGCCAGAAAAGTTCCAGGCTGATATTACAGAAGTGATAAAATGCCATCTGTTGCCTTGTCCCCTTCAGGTAAGGTCAAAAGGTGCAGTGATGAGTCTTTTACTCTTTACTGGCTTATTACTAAAACATGCCGAATATCTGACTTACTTACCGCCTTCTTCAAAGATGGTAAACCAAGCTCACAGAGCCACAAGGTTACATGCTTTGCGAGTGCAGTATTGTAGTAGATGCTTACTTAGGAGACCGACCATAGAGAAGTATTTTAATTTAGGGATTTTAAACAACTAGAATGTGTGGTTGCTGCATGTCAGATATTTAGGGTCTCTTATCATCTTCATCAAAGCTGGTAAACCAAGCTCGCTTAAGCTGTAACTTTACATGGATTTGTCAGGAAATCAAGGTCTTCATTAGAAAATCTGATTTTTGGTAAGTACTTGCTGTGCCAGGTTATTTTGAGTTATTTTCAAAGCAGTGATGTTAAATTACCCGTCGGAAGAACTCTAAAAAGAACATAAACTAAGAATCAAAGAAAACAGCGGACCAAGGACATGACTGCTAAAAAAAAATAAATTTGTTCTTCAAAAATAAAAGTAAAAGTAAGTGCTTTCATCCATTTACCATTAATGAACTTCATCAGATGTAAAAACAAAGTTCATTAGTGGTAAATGGATTAAAGTGCTTACTTTTACTTTTATTTTGGATGAATAAATTACCTTTTGGAGTTGAACTACCAGGTTCAGGGACCACTTTCAACTCCTGTGCCCTTTTTCTCTTCCACCCACATCTCCCGTGCCCTGGAATGTCTCGGCCTTTGATTAACATATCCACAAACCATCTCTGCACACAGTTAAATGTACAAAAGTAAGTACAGGAGAATGGGAAGAGTTTGTCAGGCACTAAAGTTAATCGTATTCGGGGACGGGGTAAGCAAACTGCAAACCAAAAGGGCTAAACACCGACGAGGCTTGCAGATGCATGAATTTATTTTTGGCTTCTCTTGCCCCCGCTGCTGGTTAGAAACTAGCAACAAGCTTTCACCTTAACTTTATGTATTTAATGGCTTTCTCCTTACTTTATGTACTTATCTAAGTCAAGGATAATTTCACAGAGCACTGGTGAACATTTCTGGACAATACTTGATCTTTGTCTTGCCTGATTAGCTGGTGTATGTCATGGAATATTAAAGAAAAGACAGGGACCTAAAAAACAGTCACTGTAAGTTACAAAGGGCCTTCAAAAACCATGGAGTCAAGTCAGAGTGGCCATTTATTAACAAAGAAGCCTCCCACAGGGTAAGAATTCACAATGAAATATCCAATGTTATGTGGGGGGGGGGGGTCTTGGTGTCAGCTTTCAGTCTACAATGGTGCTTGCCAGTGTATTAATCTCAAGTGAATGAGTTGCTATTACAACTTGGTATTTTTTTACTTTATGAAGTGATAACGAGAGACAAGAAGTGAACTGAATGCTTTTTCAGACCTGTTGGAGGGTAATGCATGCTAGTTGTCTGGGGCTTGGGATTGTGCTTCTGGTTTCTGAAGTAACACAGTACAGGTCTTTAGCAGACTGCATTTTGAGTATTGATATCACAGCTGTCTTGGGCCGTTCAGGCTGCATATTGTCTGTAGGAACACGCTGAACATCTGCTGTTCTTGGTGTCATACCTTTTTTTGCCTTCCTTCACACCCTTCAGGTGACAGGTTGGCAGTTGTGCTTAAACAAATTTAAGAGCAGAAGCACAAAAAACACAGAAGTGTAGTTTGGGTACTGGCAGACTCAGCTTAGAAATAACAATAGGCAGCGTGGAATATTGTCTTCTTCATGGAAAGACTTAGAGTGCTTGAATGAGTGACATATCTAATAGAATGAATATGGCTGATGACAAGTGTGCTTGGTATCCCACAATTCCATTTAGAGTGGGTGTGGCTACATAATTATGCATGTAAATTTTATCTTATTCAGAATCTGATTTTGGCCAGTTGTGCCTACTTTTCATGGGCCTTTGTCCAGATTTTTGATGTTTCCAGTCTGAGAGATATGATCAGACCCTCTACAAAAGGTTTTCCACAACAAGCTAGACTTTTTTTTTAATAGCACCTAACTGAT
>NC_056736.1:641246924-641304424 GCF_019279795.1 Protopterus annectens
GGTGCAGGGGGCTTGCCTACCCTTAAAAAAGAAGTTTAAAGGAGTAGAACAATTTTAGAGATTTTCTCTCTTCTCTGGGTTTGCCAATTGCCAACATTTCCGTATGGAGCTTTAACAAACCATCAAATAAATATATTCACCACAAACATTTAAAGGTGAATGAATAAAAGTATTTTACTTGAAAAAGAATAAGCTGAACAGTACAGTTAAACGTATACATAGAAATATATAATTGCAGAGGGAGATCACACAGGATGTTTAAAGGAAGAATCTAGCTAACGATTTTGAAGCTACAGTGATTTTTTTATTTTATTTTATTTGAATTTAGTGACATGAGTAGAACACTGATCAGCTTTAAATGGAAGAGTTACTGGGCCGTAGTGACATGATCTGAATTTTCAGCAAGCAATATACAGATACACAAATGCAGATTCTTTTAAACCCATCTCCCCTCAGTGAACCACTGTCTATGGTATTTTCTGGAAACTTTCCATGAGGCAATGTTGCAGAACCAGTCCTGTCCTGTTTTAGTTAATGGGTTTGTTTTTCTCCTTCTGGCTAACAAACCCCAAATATGAACAAAAAGATGAAATTAATTACAAATTTAGAGCAAGCCGCCCTTCACCAAAAGAGAAATGCACTGCCTTTTAATTTACTCCCTACAGCAAAGACATAAACAGTTCTGTTTTCTTTTTGCGCATTTTAACTATCATTTTATGTTTTACATATAGCTGATATACTTTCCAGAAGTAAGCAAGACAACTGCAAGCACAGTTGCAAACCTTATATAATTTTTGTACAGTGTACACAAAAAAAAACAAGTCTTAACGGACCTTTTCAATTACATTTGCAGTTCTCATTTTACAGTGCTGCTACCCCATTACTGAATAAAAAACTGCAGATTTTATAAGGTTTAGAATAGATGCTCTCATAAATGTTTACAGTCTGACCCAAAGTGCAGCAATAGGTTTAATGCAAAAAACATACCACCTGACTGTGTTCTAACAAGCTCTGAGAGTTTTAACCTATGCAGGACCTGAAAGGGGACTTAAAGGTTACACTTTCTGACAAAACCAATACATCAGTCATCAGACTAGATGTGTAAATTATTTTTTCTTATCTTTTAATTACGAGAGTAGGAAGTTGCTGTCATGTTTTGTCTAAAAAAAAAAAAAAAAAAAAAGTGGAGATGTACACGGCAATTAGTATAAATATTTCAGCAGCACCTGCATAGTGACAGAGAAATTCCTATGGCAACTGAAGTACACTTGGAAATTGTTCTCTTTAACAGCTTGCATGTTGTTATTAAATTAGTCAGAAG
Source organism: Protopterus annectens (assembly GCF_019279795.1). Classification (NCBI taxonomy): domain Eukaryota; kingdom Metazoa; phylum Chordata; order Ceratodontiformes; family Protopteridae; genus Protopterus; species Protopterus annectens. The sequence continues at coordinate 641,248,246 of NC_056736.1, forward strand.
TTCACCTCCCTGCTTGGATGTTGTTTAATCTGAAACCATCCACTTAACATATATTTTCAGAATTCAGCCCCTTTATATATAACTGGTATATTCAATGCACTTCTTCTGGAAATCTGACCACATGTTCTATTGGGCACCTCAAACTGGCTTCTTTACTTTCTTCAGAACAACCCTAACATATAGACCGAGATTTACCTCCCATTTGAAAAAAAGATGTTAAAAGAGTCAGTATGACATTTGATTACCAGGAAAGTCAGACTGGGTAGGACCCCAATTTCAATGAGGGCCTGGGAGAAAAGCTCCAAAGTACTACAATACATTTTAAGAATAATAATTTTACAGTCTTTAAAAACAATAAAAAAAAACAAAAAAAAAACCCAAATAGTATAAATAATTATACCAAATTAGACCTAATATGAAAACATTGATTAAGAATAGATACAAGTTATACGACAATTATTTATTTATTTATTTGCAGTTTGTTTGCCAGGATAGTCCACTAGGCTACAAATGGCCCGTTTTCAATGGAGTCGTGGGGAGAAATGCTCCAGAAGGTTGATTACATAATACAAAGTAGGAACAAATTTGAAGTACACATTAAAAAAACACATTTCTCACACATTGAAAACGTAATTATACATAAATACAGTAACTAAGAAAAAATATGTCGGAGCAAAATAGGTATTTACAATGAGTTTCATCAAAGATTGTCATATTTGAACAAACATCTGGATTAATAGTGGGTAGTATTTGTTATAAGGAGTAACAAAAAAATGCCAGTTTAACTTCCTTTAGTGTTTCTAGTGTTAAAGAAGTAAGATAGGCATTAATGGGTCTACAGGAGGGTTAGAAGATTAGGAAGATACTTTTTATTACTGATAATAAAAATACTGATTGATACTTTTTTATTCTTGGGTTTTTCTAAATTCTCTTCTTATAAGCAGTTCAAAAGGATCCAGTAAAACACAACCAGACCCTAAAATGATAACCAAATGCATGCTGGGATTTTGGCAACTGAAAAAGTTTCCACATAATGCTTTTTCTACGTCTCTACTCATGTTCAGAGAAGGACTAAGATACATAAATAAATATGATTGTGGATACTGAAAACTCCCTTAAGGATAAACTAAGCAGGCAAACAAGAACAAGATGTAAGAATGGAAAAAAAAAATATGGATTCATAGGTTCATATGATATTACTAGGCTAACGGCTTAAGGGCCCCTACAAGCCTGCCAATATAACCCAATTTTACCCAATATATGGCCCCTAGGGGCAAGAGGATGGCATGGATTTGTGCTGTCCATTTAGTATCTTACACACTGTCCCTGTCCATAAGGAACATAGGCACTATGCGAGGTGTGAATTTGTGATTCCTCATCCATTGCATTTGAAGAAGGCCAGAGACAGGCTTTGTTTAATATGAATAGAAAGCCTGTTCCAAAGAAGGGTCAATCTCTGAGACACATATCTGTCTCTCCAGCATGTTTTATTTGAGTCGCTGACTAGGTTTAGATCCCTAGATTGAATTATCCTTGTGCTGTTTAACTTGCGGATGTGTAGCAGCTCTATCACGGCTGGATTTGTGAGTGCCTTCTAGGTCAGGCATAGGTCACTCCTTAACAGTCAGTAGGAGACACAGTAAACGGATAGAACTTTCAGTTTATCTGCATAGCTCATGTTGTTTACACCCTGTATTTTCTTTGTGAGGAACCGCTGTGGTCACTCCAACTGCTGTACGTGTCTAGTCAAGTACATGAAAAATGGCGCATTGTACTTGATTATTGATCTAATGAGGGCTGAGTACAGCAGGACTATAATTTACTTGGATTTGAGCGCCATACTTTTACTTACAAGTTGTGTCATTTGGCTTCCCAAAGGGTATGATAATGCATTTTGTTTTCATTTAGTTTTAGGCCATGGTTCTGGCACCAATCAGTTTTGTGAGTTTATTTATTAAACACCTGAGAGGGGAATTGTGTCAAATGCCTTGGCCAGGTCGAGATAGGCAGTATGTATGGTTTTACCCTCATCTATGGCCTTAGTGACTTTTTCAAAGAAATCCATCGGGTTCAGTAGGCATGACCTGCCCTTGACAAAGCTGAATTGGGTTGGATCCAGTGTTTAAAGGTCTTCTATGTGACCATTTATCAGGTCCACGATTATTCTTTCCATGGCCTTACATATAAGACTAGTCAAACTTGTGCATCTGTAAATTCCCGAATCAGTAGATGGTCCCCCTTTATGCACAGGGATGACTGTTGTTGTCCTCCACTCTATCGGAACAAAGCCAGTCAAGAGGCTGTGGTTAAACAGAGATCCTAATGGACCCAATAAGTCTTGATTTAAGCTATTTAAGAGGCAACCTGGTATGTTGTTTGTCCCCACTGAAGCCATGTTTTTAGCTTTAGAAGAGAGCAGTGGCAACTTGTTCTTTGGTGATAATTGGCAGTGGAGTAGTGGAGGTTATCTTCTTGGGGAGAACTGGGGGTGATGGGGAGGTTCATAGGTTGACTCTAGGCTATCGGCCCTAGGGCCTATACAAGCCTAGCCATAACAATTCCCTGGCTATTTCTTCCCACAATGTTTACTTAGGTAAAATCTGAGCTGAATTTGTCGGCCAGCAGATTTGCTAAGTCTTCCAGCTGAGAATAGGTGATGCCATCTACAACTAATTCTGCACATTGTTGGGTGTTGCCTCTAAGACTGCTGACATAACTGAAAAATGCCTTATGGTCATCCTTAGCTTTGGAAGCTATTTTACCTCAAAGTCTGCTTTCACAGAGTTGAATAGTATCCTGATTAACTTATTTAGACTAATGAGGGACTTATTTCTCTGTTGTGCACATTCCTTCTTACTTCTCAACAGGATTTTCTTTCTTTTGTTGTACTAGGGGTCCACCAGGTGACTTGTTTTTGCAGTTTGGTCTGGTACTGCCATTTTTATGCAGTTATTTATATGGACATACAGGGTTGTTGTGTATGCTTCTGCATAGGTTTTTGTGTTTTCTGGATTTGGGGGAGCTTGTAAACTAGCTATGCCATCCCTTAATAGGGGTTATTTACCTTAGAAAAGTTCTTAAAGTTTTGGGGTTAGGTGTGGGGACTAGTTTTTACCTTTATTTCAAGGGATACTGCTTTGTGATCCAATCTTACTAGTGAGGACATAACATTATAGGGGGTGCAGCATTCTCCCATATTTGTAAGCACCAGATCTAGGATATTTGTTCCCATAGTGGGAGTGCAGACTAGCTTCTCTAGGGCATTTGCATTTAGAAAGTCAAGAAATCTTTAGGCCTCCATATTAGTGGTCATGTATGCCTCCCAATTAATGGAGGGGGGTAGCTAAAATCACCCATGCTTATGGTACTGGGCTGGATGTTGAGTGACTCTAGTAACTTCAGGTATGATGTATGGGTTTCCTGGTTCATAGCGGGCAGGAGCGGCCTTAGGTCAACTGGCGCCCTATGCAAAAGGACTCCATGGTGCCCCCCCCAACACAACACCCAATGCCCCCATCCTGGTCTACCTACACCAACTAAATACTGGAAAAGTGCCCCTGCTAGAGCGGTGCTCTAGGCGGCTGCATAGTTGGCCTATGCCTAAGACTGGCTATGACAGCGGGGGACCTGTAGCTAGTAAGAATATGGTAATGGATTTTTTCCCATTGTTAGTTGGGCAAGGAGTAGCTCAAGCATGTGGCATTGTTTGGCCAGCTTTGAGGTGTGCCTATCCATTATGTAGATAGACACACCTCCACCTTTAGCTCTTTCGTGCTCAGTGGATGGTCTGAATGTATGAAAGGCATTACAGCCATGCACTGCTGCAGTGCTTTCCACTGCTTTGAACGATGTTTCAGTTACTGCACAGACATCAGCATTCTCCAGGGTGAGGCGAGCTTCTATGAAGTACAGTTTCTTGTTGAGGCTCCTAGCACTGAGCAGCAACACCTTTAGCTTGTCCTGAGCAGTTTGTTATGTTGGAAGGTTTGTCTGTTCGGCAATGCCCAAGAAAGTCACTATAGGGGTGGATAAGATTTTGGTCAATATCTGAAAACCTAGAGGTGACAGGTGAAGACCATCCCTGACAAAACAGGGTAGCCTATCAATCATTTCCTCCCAGGCTGACAAGTATTGGACTGCTTTGGAATGACAACAGTAGCTAAGCCAATTGTTAAAGTCAATAATTTTCTGTCATAAAGTCAATAATTTTCTGTCGATATTGTGGCATCATCCTTGGGCACAGTAGAATGCTGCTCAATGCTAGGATCATATCTTCCTATGACACATATTCTGAGAACTCAATCATGTCTCTCTTTATATAGTCCAAGGAGGTACGTCTCAAGTCATTCATGCCCACATGAAATATGACTGAGTCATACTGGCACTTAGGGGTAAGTGACCTGAGTGCTTGCATGATCTGGTGGATCCTGGCCCCTGACAGACAACTAACTGTGACCTTCTCCTTATCCAGCCTGGTAACAGGGACATCAGTGTGTCTCACAATGGAGCCTCCTATGAACAGAATATTGGGTTGTGGAGTGTTTCACCTGATGTACTTGATAGATCAGACACAATGAGATGTGGCTTTATGTGCCATGATGAAAATTGTCTTGTTTGTGTGCATGCAGAGTATCTGAGGACTGTGCCTGGGAGGCCTTTGAGGTTTGGGTAAGTTACATGTGAGTCTCTGTGTGTGGTCTTTTGTGGATACAGTGAGTGGTGTGTGTGAGTCGCTGTGTCTGTATGTCAGAGTCTAGCCACCAATGTCCACGTGTAAATACATCATTCACATACTGTATTTGTCTGTGTGAGAATTAAATGGTTGTCAGTGTATTTCTCTTATAAGATGACTTGTAGCTGCTAAAATGTATTATTCTTTAAGATTTGGAATATGGCATGCAGTCAGCAATTAAAAATATTACATTAACGAAAAAGAAGCCAACAATGTAAATAAGATGACTTCACCATTCAATTAAAGTCTGTGATTGCTTATCAGACAGACTACTAAAAATCATTATGCACCAATATCTCTTTCCTGCATAAACTAACTTCCCCTACTCTTATTTCTGATTCAGCTTGAAATAATCCCATACCTCTGCCACTTTTGATAACTATCTATAATGTCTTCTTACAATTACTCTTTGCAGTTCTGGTAAAAGCTAATAGCTCACACTCAACAGAAAACAAAGTGCATGACAGGTATCTATGTCTTTCTCACTTGCGTTTTTCTGAAAATTGGAGATAGAGTTACTATTTGTTTTCCTGCTTTTCGGCTGTGTGGCTCATCCCCGCTCCAGGCTCACTTCACTCCCCCACCCCCACTTTCATTAGATTTATTTCTGTCCTTAGCCCCTCCCATTCCCTCATCATCCAAATAACTCCCTCCACCATTAACAAACAGTAAGACCCACCCCATCATTCTCACCCACACAAATCCTCTTTCAGTATGGCCTCATCAATCAACACAACTCAACACTTCTCATGCTTTATTTCCTGCATGACCAATATATTAATTCTAATCCTATTAATACAAACCACCCCCATACACCGTACTATATTCCCCTCACCAACTTCCTCCTGCACACAAACCCTTCCTTTAAATCTAAACAAACATAGCTACTAAAACATCTCTCCCTCTCTACTTGTATGTTGTACAATTACTTCAGACAGCATAAAACTTCCTCCTACCCCCAAATTTAAATTGTCTGCTACAACCCAATAAGCTCATTTTCCATAGACAGCAAACTCTCACAATATTTTATCTGCTTCACTCACTAATTCAATGTGGAGATATCCACCCAAACCCAGGCTCAACTAACCCTCCTACATCCACCACTAACCCAACTGACCAAGCACTCCACCTAATTACAATAAACATACGCAGTATTTGCAATAAAATTACTGAATTTCATGCCTGGCTAACTACCCACATCCCAAATATTATTGCAGTAACTGAAACATGGCTAAAACTGCACACTGCTAATACCGAAATTCTCCCTGCAGGATATAACATCATTCGATCAGACAGAAGTCACAAAAAGGGTGGTGGTGTAGCATTAATCTATCAAAACACACTGCAAATAACCCATACAAACCCCTCCCCACATTCTGAAACCTAGAAATGCTTCTCACATCCCTCCACATAAATAGCAACAAACACATATGCATAACAGTAATTTACATACCCCCAGGCCAAAATAGCCACATACTCAAAGACTTTTTATCCTGGATTAATCAAAATACATCACAGGAAATTATAATTCTAGGAGACACCAACATTAACTGGTTAAACTTAGTCTCCCTCTCTCCAGCAAATAGTATAAACCTACATAGTTTCACACAACTCATCACCACTCCTACCCACAATCTGTCAACAGAATCTGAATCACCCTTAGACAGGATACTAGTAACCCACCCTCAAAATTACACAAACTCAGGCACCCTACCAAACATACTAAGTGACCACCTCCCAGTATGTACTTACAGGACTCACACTCAAGCAATCAAAACACACTCATACAGAACCTCAAGGAATCTTGCCCACTTTGACCAAAATAAATTTATAAGCGTTTTAAAATCTCAAAACTGGTACCCACTAAACACACCCCCCTTAGACAAGGCTGTTGACTATTTCAACAAACTCTTTTTAGACACTCTCAACAGCTTAGCTCCAATGCGTATTAAATGGACTAAAACTAATCATGCTCCCTGGTTAAAAAAACAAACCAAACAAACTATCTATCTTAGAAACAAAGCCTGGAAATTATGGCTGAAAGACAGAACAAAACACAATGAACTCCACTACAAACAACTCCGTAACAAAACAAAAAAGCTAGTGATACAGGATAAAAAGGATTGTTTTTCCTCAAAACTAACTACTGCATATAACAATCCAAATAAGTTCTGGAGGTCTGTCTCCACTCTACTCAATCCAGGCACCATACAAAATCTATCCCCTGCACCAGAAAAGACTCCACAACAAATTTCCCAAGACTTTAACACCCATTTCATCTCTACCATTCAAAAGCTACTCAGAGACTCCCCACCTGACCCAAACTCAAACCACCCACTACCCACCAAACACACCCCCTCCACTTTAGATAATACCACTACTCCATCAGCCTACTCCTTTACAGTCCAACCAGTGCCCACCTCTCTGATCTTGAAATTCTTAAAAAACTCAAACCTTGCTCACTTTCTGCAGATAATCTTCCCCCAGAATATTTGCAACTAGCAGCTACTGCAATTGCATACCCAGTTAGCATTCTCATAAAACACTCTCTTTCTGAATCTTATGTTCCCCATCTATGGAAACAATCTATTATTACACCACTGCACAAAGGTGGAAACTCCCATGGCCTCTCTAACTATCGCCTTATCTCTATACTCTCTCCACTATCAAAAATCCTAGAAAAATGTGTTCACACACAACTACTTAAACACCTCTCAGATAATGCTCTTCTATCCCCTACCCAACATGGGTTCCGTCCAGGGCATAGCACCATCACTGCCCTCCTCTCTTTCTCTGACATTGTTAACAAAGCCATAGATGCAGGTCACCCTACCTCAGTAATCTTACTAGACTTATCTAAGGCTTTCGACACAGTGTCACATACTAAGCTACTAACTCAACTATCAAAATTAGGTTGCTCCCCAAAATCGCTTAACTTACCTACAAAATAGAGAACAGTCAGTAAGATGGCTTAATGAACAATCTAATTACCAAGCTAATAACATAGGGGTACCGCAAGGATCCATTTTAGGACAACTATTGTTTAATATCTTTATCAATGATCTTCACAAAGATCCCCACATCCAAAGCATCATCCAATATGCCGACGATTCTACACTAATATCCACATCCAACAATTTCTCAGATCTCCTCACAGTTACACAAATGGCCTTTACTTCTATTGAATCCTGGCTTATTAATGCACAACTTATGTTAAACCCCCAAAAATGAAACTTTTACTTTTCTCTACAAAATCACCTGACACTGACTTCAAAATCCTTGCTAAACATGGTACAGAAATAGAAGTAGTGAAAACAGCCAAACTACTAGGAAAAACAATAGACAACAAACTAACTTATGAACCACATATCCTTAATGCAATTAAGAAAACACACTTCAAATTAGGCAAACTAAACTGCCATAAGCTTTACCTGGATAAATACACCAAAACAAAACTTGCCAATGCTTTACTCATTTCCTCCCTACTATATGGTAGTGCCACATTTACTAAACTTCACTCAACCCTTAGCAACAAACTACAATCCTGCTACTATAAAATAGCCAAATTTGCCTCCAGTAAACTGTACCGTTCTCATCACTGCCAGGCCCTGACTGAGCTGAAATGGCTAGAATTTTCCCACAATCTCCAATATACCCAACTAACCTTGGCCCACAAATTAATCTTCAGACCTAATGACTGCCCAGCACTCAACTCAATCCTACAAACATATGTCCCTACAAGACTAAGGTCCTCTTCCAGATTCATGCTAACTGTACTAAAACCCAGTAAAAGAGCTGGACAATGTCTGTACTCCCATACTATAGCTAAACTATGGAAGAACCTACCATATGAAATAACCCAAATTGACCACTCAAAATCCTTTAAGATAGGCCTAAAATCACATTATCTAAGTAATCCATCCTGTACCTGCCATACAAACAAACCACCTTAAAACAGCACATTAATTAAATATTAGATTGGTGGAACTTATAATAAACACTCTTTGATACCTTCAATATACCCACTATCCATTTTACTTTACTCTCTGGCTACAGATAATACTCTTTAAAATTCTTACTCTTTCACATACGTTACTTTTCTACCTATTTTAAGACTCCTAATGCATATTCTTGTAAACCATATAAAGTGTTGAACTGTACTATGTTTTTGTCTCTTTACTTGTAAGATCTGTTAAATTTATGTTAAGAATTTTGAACAATTTATGTTAAAAATGTGTCAACTTTGTACGATTGGTGGAGCTATTCTCCCTGGTAATCCACTGAAAATGGGTTTCTGACCCAGTGGACTTCCCAGGTCAACAAATTGTAATAAATAAATGATCATTTTGGACAGTCCCAGCTCTTACACCCACAGGCTCTGACTGTCGTTCTGAAATTGAAAATAAATAGTTAAGCACATTTCTTTTTTATTATCAGCTCATGCTCACTTTTTCTGAGACCCTTTAGAAAGAAACATTAACATGCATTAATGTCCTTGTGCAACAGAACACAAAATCTCACTCAAAGTGGTTTTAGCATCTGTTATCTTAACAGACAGATCTACTCAAAGTGGTTTTAACATCTTTTATCTTAAGATACAGATCTACTCAAAGTGGTTTTACCATCTGTCGTTGTATTACTTTAAGATACATATATCTTTCTTTATGGTTAAATAGTTGCACTTGTGTATTCTTCAGTTAGTGTTGCTTCTCCTTCTCTATTTCATGATGTGCACATTCTCTTTAGGTTTCACCCAGGCATTTACTCATAGTTAGTTGCTGATTCACTTTACATTTGGTTATATTGTTAGTGAGCTGTATTAAGGTGTTTTGCTGTGCACCCCAGCCCGAGAATTGAACTTGATGGATCCTCTACCTGCACCAAACTGACCCATTCATCCCTCATGACTGCATGTCCTTGTGGTCAGAATTGTTTGGCAGTAGGCCATCTTGCTGCCCCTGCAAGCCAACTTACCCCCTTCCCTGTGGAGCACTCCCCTCCCCTGCAGCTTCTCTTCCAATCTCCACTATAGCTTCCCTCCAAAGGGAAGCGTGCCAATGCACTCTGAATTCCCCTCAGCTCAGTGTGCAGCTTGCACATGGTAGAGTAGGCTCTATAGAGTCAAAATCCACAGGCAGAACCCTTAGTGCTCCATCAATGTAGCAAACCACACCCACTTCCTTGTCCCCAGGATAGGCAAGGGGCAGTGGCCACTCATTCCCATCGTCCCACACCAGCTTCCTGCTGCCCACTTTTGTTCATCATTACCATTATTCATACTGATTACCAACGTAATGCGATAATATATTTTTAAACATAATATTAAAATGCATGTACTGACAAAATTAAAATATGGGAAATCATTCACATTTTAAATGAACTCATGTCATTTGCTTTGCCCAGTCATTGAATATATAACAAAAATATTCATAATTATATGCAAAACAGTCTGCTTTATACAGTCAATTTACTAACACAAGCATATTTGACTGTAATAAGTTTCTTCATAAAAGACATTGAAATTATCATTAGAAATACCCAGTACAGTATTTTCACATTTTATCAAACCTTCCGGAAACACAAATAAAGATGAAAAATACAGCTAATACTGATTACATTAAAAATGTCAATAAATGAAACAATGAATTTTTATATCCCCACATCGTTGCTAATAGTTTTTCGCAGCACAGTTGGGATGTACTTGCAGAGTATCACTCATGAGAAAAATTTAAAGTTTCACGAAATGATAATATTAACTTTATTAACATTATCTTAGTGTTGGCTGTAGTTCTTTGCCTACATCCCTCCACAAAGTAATGAAATGTGATGTCAACATCCATGCATGAATTTAACCAAGAATTCCTTTCTATACAACAGCAATATTACTGCACAAATAAATTAAAGTATCTAAAGTAAAACAAAGTGACGTATACAGATTTTGCAGAAGTTGCCTTGGGCACGAGGTGTTCGGGAGCAAGACTGTGGACGTTGACAACAGAGTTTTTCTTGTATTTTTATTTTCAAGACAACATGTGGACATTACTCAGATGACAGGACACTCCTTCTACAAGGAGTGTCAGTCAAAGAAGGGACCTTTTTTTTTTTTTAATTTCTCAATATAGTGATGATGAGTGCCAAATCGGTGTACAGCAGCAGGCTCCAGATGTGCCAACTGTGGCTCTGAGATTTTGGCTTATATGCTCAGTGTTTCAATATTACATGAAACATAAGGGGAATAATATGCAGAAATTAACCACAGCAGATCATAAATCATTATAAGAAATGCTCATGTAGCCTGATTCTGTGAAGCAGAGGGATGGACACTTGATTATGAACCAGATGACCTAGGTTTGATTATCAGTCCTAGCAGTGGAGCAAGTGAAGAGGCATGGCTCTCTCACCACTCCTGGAGGATGGAAAGAGTTGTGCACACTTGGGATAGGTGGGTGTGGCTTCCCTGCTGGAGACTGGAGAGACCATCTGCCATTCTTTGGGAGGACAGGCAGGCTTGCTTGAAGGAAATGTCCCTGCAGAAGTGAGGGGGGTGCTTTTCACAGCCTGTCCATTAAACATCTCCTCCTTAGCACTTTGCCAAGTGCGCACAGGGATAGGACTGCATGAAGAAATAAAGAAAAATCATGAACCAGCCCAAATGGCTGCATGACATGGGCATCTCTTGCGACAATCCCTAGTGGAGGCTAGTGACATCATTGGTAAGAGGTGTGGTCCAAAAAGGAGGTGGATGTGGACCTGGCTGAGCTGCTGTTGGGGTGAGGTGATACGCTGCAATGTACCCACTGCACACTCCCCCCTTGGCTGTAACAATGTCACCATAAGAGAGAGATCAGGGCATACAAGAACCTCCTCTGACAGATGTGGAGACGGCTGAGCCCCCAGTATGCCCTTAGGATCCATGACCAGTCCAAATATACCGGAGTAAGTCCGGGAGATAAGGAGATTGGCTAGAAGACCCATTGTGGAGATTGGCTAGAAGACCCATTGTGGACAAGGGGCACTGGGGTGTCAGGCCAGTAACATGACAGAAAGGGTAAGAAAAGATTGCTGTAGAATGCTCCAGATACTAATCTTCCTCTCTTTCTCCCTCTCTGTCTCTCTCACCAACTGTCTCATTTATGTCTTTCTCCTGCTTTCTCACTATAGCCAAACATGCAAACTGCACAGACTGCAGTACACTTTACCATTGAATTCTCTCTCTCTCCTTTCACATACTTAATACTTGTTCTCCTGTTATGCTTACATACTATGTGGCAGCAAAGCACACATTACCTCTATTTTTCAGGCCTCCCTACTGGCTCTCTATACGTATTTTCACTCACAACAGAAGTTTTAATTTACCGCACATCCTTTTTCTTCCAAAAATGTCTATTCACTCCATATAACACTGAGAGGAAATCACATGCAAACCCAGGTATCAATAAAAATATAAATTAATTTGCTTGGCCCAGTTTATCCTATGCTTCTTCATTCTGCATTGCTGGTAGGCTTTAACCAGCTAGTTCAATTCTCTACTTCTCTCAAAAGACCTGGTTCATTTAACTCTTAACTACATAAAATATTAATATACCTCATATATGAGTGTTACTACAGAATCTTAGCAGTCAATAACCTCTTATCACAATCTGGCCCTTCAAGTATATATACATATATATATATATATATATATATATATATATATATATATATATGTGTGTGTGTGTGTGTGTGTATGTACATATTTTACACAACGTTACTAAATTCCGTTTTAGACAATGACATAGGTACACATACATTAATAGAAGAGAAAACAAACCATAGTAATATTTTCAGTGACGGGAGTAACTCATTACAAAAGTAACATGTTACTGTAACATATTACAATTTTGAGTAACTAGTAATATAACGCATTACGTGCCTTCGTTGAAGGTTGTGTGTCAGGGCTGGTAACTCGGCACATAAAAATCCACTACGAAACATAAGCGGACTGGAGTTCCGCTGTGGCGACCCCTAACCGGGATAAGCCGAAAGACACAACAACTTTTTCAAAACAGTAATGAAGTAATAGTAATATAGGTTCATAGGTTCATACTAGGCTATCTGCTCTGGGGCAATTATAAGCCTAGCCCGATTCTGTATGGCTTACGCCACCCCTTGATTTGAGTATACTGTGCCCTTTTTAAGGTTTAGTTTACTGTGCCTCTGTCTAACAGTGACACGGGAGTAATCCCTGGGACAAACTTACGATCCCCCATCCACCTATCGAGATTCTTCTTGAAGAGATTCAGTGAGGTGCTCTGCCTCACATGAACTGGAATTCTATTCCAGAGCGAAGGGAGCCTCTGGGTTATGAACCTGTCCCTCCAGCAAGTTCTATTTATTTCTGTGCTGAGGTTCAAGTCCCGCAAGCGTGTGGCTCTAAGGGATTTAGATTTACTGAGGTGGAGCATGTCCATTAATTCTGGATTTGACATAGCTTTGTATGTCAGGCATAGATCGCCTCGAAGTAGGCGGTATGCAACTGAGTAGAGCTGGAGTTATTTTAAATGAGAAGCATATGGCATCTGTTTGAGACCCTTGATCCTCTTGGTGAGATACTTTTGGGGTCTTTCTAATTGCTGCAGGTGTCGGGTAAGGTACATCCCAAAAGGGGCATTGTATTCTATGATGGGCCTGATGAGGGATGAATAAAGGGGCACGATTACCTCTCTTGATCTAGATGTGAAACCCTTCGTGATGAGGTGGGCTATGTAGAAGGTCTTTCTAACCACTTTGGCAATGTGGTTTTCAAAGGAGAGATTGCTATCAACTTGGGTCCCCGGGTCCCTAATAACTTTCTCTGTACTTAATGGGTTTCCGCCTATGTGGTAATTTGTGGGCACATTGTTTTTGCCAAAGGGTATGACTATACATTTTTTGGCATTTAGCTTTAAACCATGGTGCTGGCATCAGTTATCTGTCTCTGTGAGATCTTTTTGAAGGATGTTTGTGTCAGCTGGAGAGTCGATTATGGCGCCCAGTTTGCAGTCGTCTGCAAACTTGGTGGGCCATAGTCCTCCCACGTTTGCCTGTACCTCGGAAAAGTATATACCAAACAAGAGTGGTCCCAGGACAGAACCCTGTGGGACGCCACTTGTGACCGGTTTCGAGTCTGACATGGCTCCAGCAACTCTTACTCTATGGGTTCTGTCTTTGAGCCAATTTGCGACCCATCTTGTGACATAGGGGTTTATATTTAAGCTGGATAGCTTATCTATGATGCCCGAGTGGGGTATTGTGTCAAATGCCTTTGCAAGGTCCAGATAGGCTGTGTGGACTACCTTCCCTTCATCTATAGCTTTGGTGACTGTTTCGAAGAAGTCAACCAGGTTCAAAAGGCAGGATCTGCCCTTGACAAAGCCGAACTGGGTAGGATCTAGTGTCTGTAGGTCCCCAATGTCTTTGTTTATGAGCTCCATGATGATTCTCTCCATAGCCTTGCAGACTAAGCTAGTCAGGCTTATGGGGCGATAGTTTCCAGGGTCCGTATGTTACTTTTTTTAGTAACTAGTAACTAGTTACTTTTGCATTACTTTGTAAAATCACAAGTCGGGAGACCTGCCAGGGCAGATATCAAGTGACCAAAAAAAGGGGGGTCTTTGCTGCTGAGTGTTTCTGCCCCCTTCCAGGTTTACTGTATGATACACTGCTCTTTGTAATACACATCCCTGTGTTAGCTAGAACTGTGCATCCTTAAGGACACCTCCTTGCAGTACACCATTGCTTTTAGCATACTTAAAGCAAAATGCTGCACCTTTACAGATAATATGTCAATCTTTAGCTCCCCAACATTAGTGGGGACCTCTTATCACTATGAATATGCCTAGACATGAAAGTCCCATTGCATCTCCAAAAGAAATGACCTCCAAGGAGACACAATCCACAAGTAATAAAATGCAGTTAATACCAATTGTCCATTTTCATATTTACCTCCATATGGTGAAAACGGCCCTACATGTCAACAATGAGACATTCCTCCTAACTTCCTGAATGCCAGGCTAGAACTCCCAGTCTCCCGATTCTATCTAATATCCCCACCACAACATTCAAAAAAACAACCCAAACTATCTCTGTGTATTGGTCACAAGCACTATCATTCGAACATAATAGCAATTAGAGGCTGGCTGAGACAGCACTGCCAAGGCATGTTACAAGACTGGGACTAATTTATTTGTCTCTTGCAAGTTTTAGAGGTATTGTTTATACTATAGGACTTTGTATGAATGGTGTCCGATTTTATTATCAACGTACTACTTTAGGGCTTCTGATTTTGCCTTAGAATTGTACACTGTCTGTCTTACAATTGTTGATTGTAAAAGGTGGACAGCTGTACACAATGACGCATAATGACCAACAGCTATTCGGCTAATTCATCTCTTCTTATTCTGTAATATTTTAAAGTCAGTAAAACTGTAATTTAAAATGTCTCCGTGTTATGAGACTTTTATCCCTTCTTATTTTTTTTTGCTTTGAACCTGCCTCTAGCAATAAAAGGTTGTTGCACAACTATTTACACTACTTGATGCTGCTAGCTTTTCAAATGCCCAAATTTAGACTTTTTTGTATGTGAGACTTTGCAGGACATCTCTACTCCATGGTGGTAGCATCTTCTCTTTTAAGAACACTGTCTGCATTATACGTGTGCCAACTCAGATGTTAACATGTTCCTCACATTCACACGGAATTTAAAATAGCCATTCCATTGAAAGAGAAGGTAAGTAAGTAAGAAAGTGAGAGTGTGTATACGTATATGTGTATGTATGTATTTGTGTGTGTGTGTGTGTATATATATATATATATATATATATATATATATATATATATATATATATGCATGTATGTATATGGTTTAAATTAGTAGTTCCATTCATTTCTATATGAGAAAGTGCATGTGTATGTATGTGTATGTAATTTAAACGATCCTTTCTGTTTGCATGAGAGAGAAAGTGCATGTGTGTGTGTTACTATGAGAGTGAATAGGGTGTGTGTGTGTGTGTGTGTGTGTGTGTGTGTGTGTGTGTGTGTGTGTGTGTGTGTGTGTGTGTGTGTGTGTGTGTGTCAACTGTCCAGATTTAGCCTCATAGCTTTGGTCGGATTGTCATAACATTTGTGGTTTTCTGGCAAATCCTGGAGGACTGAAGTCACTAAATAATGACATATATGAGATTCAGACTTCATAGCCTTCAGAAAATACATACTAAGACAAATCAAGTTATTCTAGCAACTTTCTAAGTTAAAAAGGCAATATTTAAAATGTATCCCTATTTTGGCCCATTGTATCTCCGTTATTTCAGACTTTGTCCAGCCTTCTTGCACTAAGAGGTTGAGGGGTATACATACCTCTCAACTGTCTAGATGTTTGCCTTATATTTTGGATTATTCCTTAACATTTGTGGTTTTCCAGCAAATCACTGAGGACTGAAATAATTAAATAATGTCAAACATTTGAGTTTCAATTTCTTTTAGAAAATGCATGCCAAGGCAATGTTATTTTAGCAAATTCCTAAGTCTATAATAGCAATATTTAAAATCTGTCCTTATTTTGAGGCCTTTGTCCCATTATTTTACACTTTGTTCAGATTTCTTATGCTAAGAGGTTGAGAGGTATGGAGCTATGGTATGTAACTCCCTAGTTGGAGAAGGGGGCAGATTAGTCAATTAACTTGATCAGGCGTGACTCTATTGGTTACAGGACACAAGAGCCTGAACCCTGTACATGGACTACCATACTGCTGAAGGAACTGAGCTTCAGTGGAGACTGGAGACAAGAGCCTGAATCCTCTACATCAACTTCCAGACTGCTGATGTGACTGTACGTTTGAGTTTTAGTACATTTTCCCAGAATTATGAGTTTCAGTGCATTTTTAAGAGATTATGAGTTTAATTTCATTTCATGAAATTGTGAGTTTCAATGGAAGCTAAGTTTACCGCTGCTCATACTAAGTCTGTTTTCAATGTGCAGATAACTGTTTTGTTTAGCAAATGGCAGTCACTGTTTGTGCTGTACAATTTGAAAGCAGTGTTAGTAGCATAATTGCCTTCAGTGCAGAAAGCTGTGGATTGTACTTCCACACCATGTAGATGGAGTGCTGATATTGCAGTGCCCTTTCGATTAATGATTATTTGGTGCATTGTAAGGGGGATAGGGATTCTACACTACTGAGTGTGTCCTCCTTTGTGTGAGATGCCTAGTAACTATGAACTTGTCAGTTTGTCAGTCATTTCCTATTGCAGTATTACCAGCTTACCAATTTCTTTTAATGTAACAGGCAATTAATTCTTCAAGGGCAGGAGGCACTGCATTTGTAGCTGAAACACTGAAATGTAAAGTTGTTTTGCCAGTAGCAACCTCTTTATTAGATACAGAAGTGTAATTTAATGTCAAATTATTTGGATGGCTTTTACTTCTACAGAGATTGTGTTTACTGACTGATATTGGTGGATTGCAATGTGACATATAATATAACGACTGATAAACTATACTTATGTAAAAGTAACTCAAGAGTAACTTGTTACTTTAGTTAGTAACTAGTAACAGTAGTATATTACTTTTTTTAGAAAAGTAATAAGTTGTTGTGTCTTTCAGCTTTTCCTGGTTAGGGGTCGCCACAGCGGAACTCCAGTCCGCTAATGATTGGCAGTAGATTTTTATGTGCCGAGTTGCCAGCCCTGACGCACAACCTTCAACGAAGGTACGCTCATTCACGCATGTCTCCACACAGAAGACGCTCTAACTGAGAATCGAACAGGACAACGTCTTACTGTGAGGCGACAATGCTACCGCAGCACTACCACCGCAGTCTTAGAAAAGTAATAATAGTAATATATCACCTTCACTGAAAAGTAACTAGTAATAGTAACTTATTACTTTTATAAGTAACTAGTACAACACTGAATATTTTTCATACAGTATTGAGCAGTTTATATTATAGCGGAGTGTATGATAATTGTTATGAAATTAAGTTCTGAAGTTTTTCCATTGAATAAGAACTGCCTTCATTATTTAGAGGTTATTACTGCAAGTTGTTTGGGAGGGCACCAACCCTTCCTGCACACCAAATATAAGCGCTAGGAAAATGCTACAGAATGGAGGAAAAACGGGGCTATATTAAAAGCACGAAAGCCCTAGCCTCTGAATACTAAAACACCGACACATATTCCGCGAACCACGAATACATTAAATGCCCTAAACCGCAAAATTCAAAAACTCGAACCATCATAGTTGTCCCAACCCACCGCCCGCTACATACTACCTCTAAATAAACTGCATGCATACACTAACCAAAATCCTACTTCTAACTCTAAACTAAACCCTACTTCTAACCCTACACTAAATCTTGCATATACCACCATGTATGCACTTACCTTAATGAGCACCCTAACCCTACGGTCCGTAACTATCGCACACTTACCTTAAGAATCTATACCCAAACAAACTAAATAATCCACACACATATACTTAACAAAACCCTACTTCTAACCCTACACTAAATCTCACATACATTACCATCTATGCACTTACCTTAACCCGCACCCTAATCCTAAGGTCCGTAACTATCGCACACTTACCTTAAAGAGCTATACCGCAGAAGGGCCAACCATGACGATTTGACGTTTTGGATTTTGTGCTTCAGGACAATTGATGTTTTCACGGTTCAATGAAGACGTGTCGGCATTTACGTATTCGGGTAAGTACACCTTCGAGCTTCTAATAATGACCCGGAAAAACTACCTGTCATATTTCTTAAAAAGCAGCACTGACAAAACTCTAAGAGCAGTTCATTTCTTTACTTACAATCGAAAATAATCCCGTGAAACAAAAAGGCTGCTACATAGAAAACCTGTCTATTCTGGTATACACAGAAGTAATGCTAGAATATGCAGTGTGTTGGGAAAAAGGAATTCTGTGTAATGTCATAATCTTCTTTGCAGATGTAATGTGTTTAACTATGGACAATCAGACAGTACTTTTATACTAAAAGTTAATTATATTCTTCCAAAAAGGAGCTCAATTTCAGTATATTAATCTGTGACCTTAATAAATTGGATTGCATAAGAAATGAGAAACTCAAAATCTCATCTGCACACATTATTTCAATTACAAATGCATCCTGACAGATCAAATACATGCTTGTCTAACAAGATAGCAACTGCAGACAAAACCTGTACAGCGGGGAACGTGTGTAGCATAAAAAATCATTTTGTATCATTTTGACGGTGCTCTAAATACACTGAGTCGTATGAAGTTATACCAGTACTCACTGCAGCAGGTATTTATCAAATAAAACTTTACATTTTTGAGTGAAAGATAAAATTTAATGTATGAATATTGTTTCAAATGAAATATTTATGACACAACCCTGACAATTTGCAAAAATGACTGTAAAGAAACAGCACAAAATGAGAGAGTTGTTTGTCTGTCCTCAGTAAGGAAAAAAAACATGGAAAGCTGTCCCTTTAGGAAACCGCTACAGACCATCATGAAAGCAGAAACCTCCAGAATAGAAGCAAAATGACTGTGCAGTACAGAAATCATGTAAAAAGGAATACAAATTTCAGTGACGACAGCATTAAAGTGGCTTCTTTCAATTTCACATGCTTTACAATGCAATGCAAGCAACAAGTAATTTAACAAAACTGAGTGCTAAGATGAAACTGAGAACCAGTTAAGTAAGCTGGTTATGAAACTAACATGGAAAATACAATAACTAGGATTCAAGAAAGCTAGGGTCAGCAGATCTAGTCAAGGCCTGGGACACTGTTTGACAGTGGAAGGATTCAGTATGGGCTGTATGGGGTAAGTAAGAAGGAGCCAGATCATGAAAGCCTTCCAGTGCTTGTTCACAGTATACTGCCTATCTGTACTGTTGGGCTATATGCCATGATGGACTTCACTGGTACTAAAATAGCAGGAATTACAGGGACAGCAGAACGCTGGCTATCTGAGCAAGTACGATAAAGGAGTGTGAGAGATGGCAGACCAAAACGGTCAGTAAAATGGAGGGAAAGCTTTAATTGGGGGTGGGGAAATCACAGTGACCTGCAGACTGGGATGAGAAGGATAGTTTCTGTCTGATATATGGGAGCAGTTGTAGCATCTAAATGTGGGCATACCAGTTGTGGAGCCAATCACTGACTGGACTGGGTGACTTAAAGGGACAGAGATTGTTTCTGTGATGGACATGTGGTTATTTAAGGGGCTCAAATGAGAAGCAACATGGTAAGAAGGATAGAAATGAGATTCAATCACTGCTATGATGGGTGAGGAGAATTAGAACATAGATCTTATCAATGACAGACTGGGTGCAAGCAGGTAGAGGACATCAACTGCAGATATGATAGGTAAGGGAGTAAAAGAGTAGTACCAATCTCCAGTGGGATACATGAAAGTTAGTGAGAGCTGCAACTGCCACTGGCATGCAAAGGAGAGGTTGAGAGCCTCTATCAGTATTGCAGTGCAATGCACAAGTGGTTGTTGGGAGTACTTCTACCTGCCCGGATGGCAAAGATACAATAATGACTGCTATGATGGGTGGTGGTGGTGGGAGGGTGAAGGCATAAAACATTAAGATGAGTGAGTGAAAGCAAATGGCCACTAACTGCTGCCAGAAAAGGAGTGGAGATGCAGGGGGCTGACAGTTTTTTGCTGGTGTGTGTGTCTGTGTGTGTGGGGGGGGGGGGGCATTTCTGAGTGATGCTAGTCCTCAAAGCCAAACTGCTTTGATAAAAATATTTATAAGATGAGGTTTTTAGACATATTGTGTGTTATACTCTTTGCCAACAGCACTGAAATAAAGCCCAGAGAACAGCACAGCTTCACATACATATTTAAGGGTACGTTGTTAAACCTTAGAGTAGTGGAAGGAGGAGTGGGCGGGGGTAGGCAGGTGAAGGCCTTTTATGCTATCAGGACTGCCCTTCTGAAGGAAAGAATTAGGGCATATTTAAAAGCCAATGGGGCTGTATACCCAAGAACATACAAATTCATGCCATACAAATCTAAAAGAAAGAATAAACTTAGTTTCCCTTTTATTTGAAGTGTGGTTCATTCTGCTTAATGTAACAAGATAAAAAAACATTGCAGAAACAGATACACATACAGAAAAAATACAGCTTCTGGCATCTTTGCTTAAAAAAGCCTTCTTGGAAGACAAAAAATTGCAGGAAACCCGAATCCATATGATCTAAATAACTGAGTAAGAGAGTATGCATTTGTGTCTTAAAGAAACATCATAATTCCTACAGCATACAGTATCGTACCCATTCTCTCTTAAACAACCAAACATGTCTTCTTGGATTTACACATTTCTACTTATATGTATGAGACATGCACAGAATTTCTTGTTTTAGTCCAGACATCAGAAACACCAAGCTCTGTCTTTGTCGATTTAAAAAAACTTCCAAACTAGTTCTCTACTGAGTTCTCAAAAGCTTATCTTCTGTAGCAACTTTTTTTTAACTCTAGCTGTAAATAACTGGAATGGGGCTTGAAGTAATCTGTAAAACATAATAGGGAGCTCCCAAGATGAGTGGAAAAATGCTGAACAACTGGACATGCTTGTATATCATGTTCAATACTATGAATGCATTTGAATAAGCAGAAATGTAGTCTGAACAATTCTAATAATGAAAAGGTACTGAAGCATGCATTTGCCATATTTGTTTAAAAGCAAAGAATATATATAGTTTAAACAGTGTTTTCTCAATGGTGTGGTTTGTTTTACCTGTGAAAACCATGGCATATGATGCTTACTATTAGCTAAATATACTCTATATATTTGCAGAGCAGCGGAGCTAACACTAACCGTTTACAATAGAGACTGGAATCAAAATTTCAAAAAGTTTCATTACTGTCATTACTAAAAGATAAAATGACACAGAGAACTAA
This sequence comes from Protopterus annectens, assembly GCF_019279795.1. Lineage (NCBI taxonomy): Eukaryota > Metazoa > Chordata > Ceratodontiformes > Protopteridae > Protopterus > Protopterus annectens. The sequence goes on from NC_056736.1 coordinate 641,269,899, forward strand.
CTCTGATGACAGATACATGCATGCTTATTCTCAGTCTGAAATGCAGTTTGTTTTTGTGATATTCTCTCTTTAATAAATATAAATTAATATTTCATTTCTACTTTCACATCATTTAGTGCTCAGTAATGTATACTTATAAAAAAAAACACACACAGAATGATTGCATTTCTAGCAGAAATATACAGCTACCACATCTGTCTTTGTTTCTATGAAGTGAGTTTGTGGTACCTCCACTTCTGCTTCCAGCTCATCTTGTCTGAATGTCATTTTACAACGGTACAGCTACGAGCTACCCAGATCATATCCACTGGGGGTTTTGGCAAAGAATGCAAATTCAAAATAGCTGCACACACACACACACACACACACACACAAGCACTGTGGTACAGAAAAAATATTTTCAAAAACTTTAAAAATAAAAGTGAAATGGAAAATGAGACTGCGAACAGTAAGCAAAAATCAAAGGTAACAGCTAACCCACACTACTGCTTGAGAAAAGAACTGTTATTCCGGGGAACTATCATTTGCATATCAAAATATGAGAACACACAGAAAGGCAGATATCTAATGAAGACCAATTTACTAAATGTGGCTTTTGCATTGCTGATAATAAAGCAGTAAGCTTCAAATGACTTACACCCTGACAAACAATGTCTGAATCCTTTACCTTTCACATCCACTCTTTCTGAATCTGAGAAAACACCTATCAAGACCAAAATTACTTCAGTCATCCCTGAAAACAAGCAACTCTGTTTAGCTGGTGTTACCTGTTAACAAAGACTAAAAATAAATTAATTAATTAAAAGTCTGGGACAACACAGCTTACAGTGATGCACCAAGAAAAGATGGTTGATTTACTTTTTCTTTTGTTCTGCTCATATTTGTGATCCAATGTCCAAAAAGTATTTAAGACCAGTTCACTGACTCAGGTAACTAAGTAATTAAATAAAGACTACCATATTAACCACAAAAAGGCACCATTTAAATGAAAATTCATTTTAGCTGTACAGTTATGGCAGACTATACTAGGGAGAACACTGAAAGGAGGTCTAAATGCCCAGAAAGTAACATTCTCGTGGCCTGTATCTGAAAAAGTGATTTCAGAGATCAAAAGCTCTATACCTTCATTGTCAAATATAAGCATACATTTTACTGTTCTACTGACATCAAGCAAGAGAGCTGCAACACTGTTGCCCTGGGGGCTTACAAGATGAATGAAAAAATGAATAAAATGGCATCTAAGTTGTTAAACAAAATTACAATTTGAAATCAGCCTTATGTCCGAGGTGAAAAATGGCTTCCTCAGTTCATTTAAATGATAACAAAAAATGTTGGCAGATCAAGCCACAACTACCAGAAAATTATAAAAATGAAGAATGTCTGTAATGTTACAGAGACTTTAATAAGAAAGCTAGCAGCTGCAGGAAAATACTAAAACAACAGGTTATTAACCATCCGTGGTTTGATGAGTTGCACTCATTTCTCATAACTATCTGGAAATAAGACAACATACCTTCAAAAATATTTTAATGTTTATTTACTGAGGAAATGGCTCTCCAAGAAGAAGCAGAAAACTGCCATGTGTGAAATTAGTATCCAGACAAAAATATTCAACTACAGGCCGCCTTGTTTATCATCTGTCACTTAAAAAACAAACTCAAAAATCACTTTAATATATTATACCAAATTAGTGACCTGATCCCTCTAAGTATGTGCTTACAGTTTAACATGGTCGTCATAGGTAAATAGTAGGTACTCAGTCTAGTGGTCAATCTGCAGCATGTGAATGCAATTCTCAGCACTTGTCCTCCCCATCTGTAAAGGACAAGGGGTGTGACTAGATATGAATTTACAGATCTCCATCCACTTTTAGAGGTTATTTCTGAATAGACTTAGGGTGCTGCCTTGTTTGATATGGACAGGAAGCTTATTTCATACATAAGGGATTCTCTGAGCAAGCGAAAGACAGAGAGATATCTATCCCATCAGTAGTTCCTGTTTATATTACAACATAAAACAGGTATTAGTTATGCTATCAGTTTTTTTAGTGTGTAAGAGATGAAGCAATTTTTTTTTTTGTTATGAAGGTCAAGCAGACAGGTTGCTGCATAGATGCCTGGAAGAAACAGAGTACAGAGATGAGGCTTTTAGCTGCTCTCTGCAGACTAGGGAACTCAAATCAATTTCTAGTTGAAGAAATATTGAGTTGTTTCTTGATGGGTGGTATGTCTGGGCAGAAACACACTGAAGAACCATTATATACAAGTATGGCAGGATGAGAGAGCAGAGTACAGAGAGACAACAACTTCTGATCAGGAGGTTATGCCTTTAATAAATAGTTGGTCCAGGTAAAAAAGATTTCCTAATGACGGTCGATCCAAGGTGGTCAAAGGAGAGTCATAGGTTCATAAGAGGTTAATAAGTGGCCCTAGAGCCTTCACAAGTCTAGCCATGTTAATCCCACGTATCCCAATTTGTTCTTTTGGGGTAGTTCGCAGAATGAATTTATGAAAACAGTGGGTCTGTGATCAACATCGGCTGCCCCTGTCCATGAGGGACATGGGTGCCACCTCAGGAGCGAATTTGCGGTCTCCCATCCAGTTATCTAGAATGGATTTGAATAGGGTCAGTGAGGAGCTCTGTTTTACATGAATTGGAAGTCTATTGCAGAGAGGTGGTAGTCTCTGAGAGACATAGCTGTCTCTCCAGCATGTTCTGTTAATGTCACAAGCTAGGTTGAGATCCCTAGATTGAGTGACTCTTGTGCCATCTGACTTGCGGATGTGCAGCATTTCCATTAGGGCAGGGTTGGAGATTGCCATATCGGTCAGGCACAAGTCACCTCTCAGCAGCCTATAAGATAACACAGTAAAGTGACAGGGCATTCAGCCTGTCCATGTAGGTCATGGTTTGGAATCCCTGTATTTTCTTAGTCAGAAACCTCTGAGATCTTTCCAGCTGCTGCAGGTGTCTGGTGAAGTACATGCAAAAGGGTGCATTATACTCTATTAGTGGTCTGATGAGTCTTGAGTACAGTGGAGTTATAACATCCCTTGACCTGGATGCTATGCCCTTGCTTACGAGGTGTGCTAAGTAGAAGGCTTTCTTTACCACTGTGGAAACTTGGTGGTCAAAGTCTAGATTTAATCAACCTGTGTTCCCAAGTCTCGCATCACTGGGTTGGAAATCGTGGGGGTAATGTCAATATTGTAATTTGTAGGGAATTCCATTTTGTCATAGGGAATAATAATGCTTTTTTTTTGCATTTAGTTTTAGACCATGGCTTTGTCACCAATCATTTGTTTGTGTTAGCCCTTCTTATGATATATTGATATGGTTGGGGAACTCAGTAATTGCTCCCAGTTTGCAATCATCAGCAAACTTGGTGAGCCAAAGGCCATCTACTTTGCCCTGGACTTCTGAGAAATAGACGCCAAACAGTAAGGGGCCCAACACAGACCCCTGTGGTACTCCATTGGTGATGGGTCTACTGGTGGAGTTTCAGTCACCAGTTTTGACAGTGTGTTCTGTCGCTACCCATCTAGTAATATAAGGGTTAATCCCTATCTGGGATAGTTTCTCAAGGATGCCAGAGTGGGGAACTGTGTTGAAAGCCTTGGCAAGGTTGAAATAGGCTGGATGCACTGTCTTACCTTTGTCCATGGCTCTGGTGACATACTCAGAGAAGTCCACCAGGTTTAATAAGCATGATCTACCCTTAATGAAGACAAACTGGGTTGGGTCCCATGTTTGGAGGTCACCTATGTTCTTGCTGATAAGGTCCATGATAATTCTTTCCATGGCCTTGCAGAAGAAGCTGGTTAGACTTATGGGTCGGTAGTTCCCAGGGTCAGTTGATGACCTCCCTTTGTGCTGGGGAATTACTGTTATTGTTCTCCATTCTGCAGGAACATAGCCAGTTCTCAAACTATGATTAAAGAGAACGCCAAGTGGTCCGACAGGTCTTGTTTTAGATTGTTTAGTAAACAACCTGGGCTATTATCTGGTCCCAGTGAGGCTGTGTTTTTGGCTTTGGTGAGAGCAGAGATGACCTGTTTTCTAGAGATACAAGGAAAAGGACTGGTGTCAGGCATGCTTTGGGATATGGTAGATGGGGGGGGGGGGTAAAGTTTGCACTGAATCTGTCAGCTATAAGGTTGGCAAAATCTTCAGGGGTAGTATGAGTGATCCCATCTTCAACCAGTTTGACATATAGGTGGGCATTCCTTTTTAGACTTTGGACGTAGTTAAAGAATGCCTTATGATTATTCTTGGCTAGGGATGCAATTTTAGCTTCGTAATTTGCTTTAGAGATTTCTCATTTCCTTGTTTAGGTTCTGGAGGGAACTCTTCCTCTGCAGAGTGATATCCTTCTTGCTTTTGGACAACAGTTTCTTCCTCATGTGATATAAGTGGTTTGTGGAGTCTGCATGTCCTTCCTGCAGTCGAGTGGCCTCCGAAAGACATGCGTGAAATGGCATACCTTCGTTGAAGGTTGGGCGTCGGGCTGGCAACTCGGCACCATAAAAATCGACTGCCAATCATTAGCGGACTGCAGTTCCTCTGCGACCCCTAACCGGGAAAAGCCGAAAAAACAGACAACAACATACTTGAAGTCCACCATGGTGGCTTGTTTTTATGGGAAGACCTGGGTTTGATCCGGTAAGGTACAGCAGAGTTTATGGAGTCACTTAAGTGTTTGTACAGCGGATTTGTGTACACCTCTGCATAATGATCACTGATGTCTGCGACTGCGGGTTGTATAAAGCTTTTTATACCATCGCTTAGTAGTCTGTAGTTAGCTTTGGCAAAGCTTTTTATAATGTTTGTTCCTGTGATGGTGTCAGTTCCAGTAGTTACTTCAAACGAGATAGATTTGTGGTCTGACCTAACCAGAGAGGGCATCAGGCATGAGGAAGTACGGTGATCCCCCCCCCATGTTGATCAGTACTATGTCCAAAACATTACAGCCCCTAGTGGGGGTGCAGACTATCTGTTCCAGAACATTTGTGTTAACAAAGTCCAGGAACCTCTGGATGAGTTTGTTTTTGCTTATGTATGTCCCCCAGTCTATGGAAGGATAGTTGAAATCTCCCATGACTAAGGTACTGGGCTGTATGGCAAGGGATTTCATTAAATTAAGGTAGGCAGTGTGCTTACCCTGGTTCATGATGGGGGATCTATAGCTAGCAATGATGTGGGATGGTACTTTCCAAATAGTTAATTGGACATGGAGTAGTTTGAGAGAGTCATGCTGTTTGACCAGTCTCAAAGTGTATTTGGTTTTAATGAAGATGGATACACCTCCACCTTTGGTTCCTTCTGCTCATTTTGAGGTCTGAACACATGGAAGACATTGTAGCCTTGCATGGCCACAGTGCTCTCAGCAGCCTTGAACCATATCTTGGTAACTGTACAGACGTCAGCATTTTCTAAGGTGAGGAGTGCTTCCAGAGAGTGCAGTTTTGTGTTTAAACTCCTAGCATTAAGCAGCAAGACCTGAGTTTGTCTCGATTAGTTTCTGTTACACAGGAAAATATTTTGTTTTGACATTGCCTAAAAAAGTCACTATGGGGGCAGCAAGGGCTTTTGTCAGTATCCGAAAGCCTAGGAGGGACAGGTGCAGACCACCTCTAGCAAAGCAGCCAGACCTGTCTACCATATCCCTCCCAGGCTGACAGATACTGGATCCCCCTGGACTGACACCAGAAGCTAAACCAATTGTTAAAGTCAATCTTTTTTTGTTTATGTTGTAGCATCATCTTGGGTGAGGATAGGATAATACTTGGGGCTAGGGACATATCTGTCTGGGACACATAATCAAAGAGTTCCATCAAGTCTCTCTTCATATAGTCCAGAGAGGTATGTCTCAAGTCATTCACTCCAACATAGACTATGGCAAAGTCATAACAGTACTTGTTGTTAATTTGTCGGATCCTGGCACCTGATAGGCAGCAGACAATGACCTTCTCCTTGTCCAGTCTGGTGAGGGGGCATCTGTATGTCTCACTATGGAGTCACCTCTGACCATGACATTTTATGTGTTTTGCCTTAGGGGAGTATTTATTGACACATGGGTGTGTGTGTGTTGATATGTGTAGTGGTTTCTTTTTACTTAGTGGTGAGTGTGGTGGTGTGTGTTTGGGAGGTCTCTGTTCTTTTGGAGGGCTTTTAGTGAGTACCTCCGCTTATGTGGGTTTATGTGTTGTGACCATATTTTGTGCGAGAGGTGAGGTTTATGTGAGAGGTGAAGCGTGTGTGCTGACAACCTATTTGATGTCTAATTTGTTTTTACGTGAGATAATCAATTCTAATTCCACAGTGTGTTTGCATTTCTCACTTAGGGTGTTAGTTTGCTTTAGGAGTAAATGGTTGCCAGTATTTATGAAGCAATTGCTACATTGCCTCAAGATGTCCACATAAATCAAGCTGGCAAGAGAAATGATGGGAAACTGCCCATCATTTGTGGCAGGATTTTCTGAATGTGGTATTTGAGAAGGAAGTGGGCTAGCTAGACTTAGACACAAATAGCAAAAATGAAGCAATAATTCTGTTAAATACAGTTAACAAAGTGCAGTGTTGGCTTAAAATATACTTATTTTTCATTTTTTTTCAATGGATGCCTTCGATTTCAGTGCAGATGCACTCCAGACCTCTTGCTAAAGTTTCCAAATATTGAGTAGCTCTGGTAAACTGTGCGCAAACCTGTGCCAACGTGAGGCTTATAAACAGGCAAATTTAAACAATTTTAACACAACTACCAATGGGAAAGCCCCAAACTGAGCCCTTCTCCAGCAATCCCCAACTCAGATAGGTCCTGACCTACACACTTCGGCCACAAGGATGCAGGAAGGCCCTCTTAATGTAAGATGGCTGGTTTAACAGCATAGTTATACTAAAGAGTCTAAATTCAGCACGTCTGACTCTAGCTTATGTTATGTAAAGCAAGGAAACACAACTTCTAGATGGGAAGGAGTAAGGGAGAGTCACTTAAAGATCAAAGTGAGAGTGTTTAGTAGTATACTATTAGATGACCTGCAGTGGTACAACCCTATGCACAAACTGGCAGTTCATCAAGCAGCTGTGAACAGTGGGAGACTATGGAGAGCATTTCCTACAGAGGATTTTAAACCAGAGAGGTATGCTTAAATGCAAGCATGGGGAACCATGTTTGCACAGGCTTTTATACCTGCAATCGGATGAAAGGCATTTATGAAGTTAAACCCTCAGGCCAATCAGATAAAAACACAATATGCTATCGACCAGTAGTTTGCACCTTGGATGGGTTGAATTTTGCTCTCTGCTCCCACCAGTGTGCAAAACAACCCTCCCAAAGTAAAACAAACTGGCTCTGAGCTCAAGTGCAGTAACAAATGCTTTAGAACAAAAGTTAAGAATTTCTGCAATATCAGGAATCCTTGGAAATAAGTTCCCTAATCCTGACAAATGTTTACAACACACACAAACTTTGCAAAACTTAGAAATATTTTGGCAGACTCAGGAGAACGTTGGCTAACACAGAGCAGTTCATTGTCTATGAATGTGTCCAGGTCTCTAATGATGGTATCTCTTTTGAATGGAAGTGCCATTTATGTTATAAGTGCAAGAAAGTACAGTTTTGTACCTACCATAAATGTAGATGTCCGATAGGTATGCATCTGCAGTCCTTACATATGGGTTGTCCTGCCTCAGGCAGCCCTTCGGTCGGCCGGATTCCAAAGTCTGGGTCTGGCGTCGACTGATGTCGCCCTCTCCCCGATGTCACAGCGCCTGGGGTATAAAAGCGTCAGCCGACGCCATCTTCCTCAGTTTTTCTTGCCCCAGATGCCAGGTGCCCTCTAAGGAAGGCTAAATTTGGAGAGATGCAAAAAATTCCAAACATGCACAGTAATATAAAACAAATACACCATAATAGATAACCCCAGCTAGCTATAAGAGGGATAAGTACCCAGGAAATACCACAGAGGGGAAGGAGGGAGGGTAAACCTGACTGCAGATGCATACCTATCGGACATCTACATTTATGGTAGGTACAAAACTGTACTATGTCCTTCAAGGATGCATCTGCAGTCCTTACATATGGGTAGAATACCATAGCCAAGCTGGGGGTGGTAGGATCTAAGAAAGGGATGGTGTAGCTAAAATGCCCTGCAGGACTGCCGTAGCAAAGCCTGCTCTGGATCTAGAATATAAGGGTAAGTTGTAATGCTTGGAAAATGTATGCACGGAGCTCCATGTAGCAGCTTCTAAAATGTCCTTGGTGGCCACCCCTCTTAAGAAGGCTGTGGAGGTGGCTGTGGCTCTGGTGGAATGAGGTCTAGTGTTAGCTGGCACGGTTTTGCCATGAAAAGAGTAACAGAATCGAATGCAATTCCCTATCCATTTTGAAATTGTCTGTTTGGAAATTGCTTTTCCTTGTACACCAGCAGCATATGCTACAAATAGCTGGTCAGTTTTTCTGTAAGTCTTAGTTCTGTCCAAGTAGTAGCGCAACTGTCTGTGAATGTCCAGGGTATGCAGAAGTTTCCCCCCTTTGTTTTGTGGATTTGGAAAGAAGGTAGGCAGGTGAATAGCTTGGTTCAGTGAGACCCTGGATACCACCTTTGGCATGAATGAAGGATTGGTTCTCAGTGAAACTCTGTCCTGATGAAAAATAAGAAATGGTTGTACTGTCATGAGGGCCTGCAACTCAGATACTCTTCTTGCTGAGGTTATGGCCAGAAGGAAGGCAGTCTTCCAAGACAGGAACTGTAGTTCTGAAGATGCTGCTGGTTCAAAGGGAGGTAGAGTTAATTTTTCCAACATGAAGTTAAGGTCCCATGTAGGCACTGGTGGTTTCCTTGGAGGATTGATGTTTTTAATTCCCCTTAGAAATTGCCTTAGGAGAGGATGTGAGAAGACAGGTGAATCAGTATTGTATTCTGCTGAAATTGCTGAAGCATGAATTTTTATGGAAGAGTAAGAAAGGCCATTGTGGAGCATTTCTGCCAAGTATTCCAGGATATGTGCCAAGTTCATCACTGTCACATCTAGGCCCTTTGTGGTGTTCCAAGTGCGAAATCTTTTCCATTTTGCTGAATATGCCTTTCTTGTGGAAGGCCGGCGAGCTTCCATGATGATGTCCTTCACTGTCTTAGATAGCTTATCCTGGTGAGGAGTCAAGGTATTCTCCAAGCTGTCAGCTGCAAGGTTTTCAGGCTGGAGTGCAGAGTTTTGTAATTGTGTTGTGTCAGAAGAAGTGGCCATTGTGGTAGAGGCCACGGTTTCGTGCATGTCATGCTCCTTAACAGTGGGTACCAGTGTTGTCTGGGCCAGTCCGGAGCTATCAGAATCACTTTGGGCTGCTCTGTCCTGATCTTCAGTAAGACCTTGGTCATTAATGGAAGAGGTGGGAATGCATACACTGTTAGAGTATTCCAGCTGAAAGAGAGGGCGTCCACTTTCCATGCTTGTGGGTGGTATGTCCTTGAGCAGAATTTCTTCAGCTGATGGTTGTGGTGGGAGGCAAAAACATCTATGTCCGGCCTCCCCCATGATTGTGTTATCTGAAGGAAGATGTCTGGGAGCAGCATCCATTCGTGTGGATCCATGATATTTCTGCTTAGGCTGTCCACCAGTATATTGTCTTTTCCTGGCACAAATTGGGATTGCAGCTCTATATTGATTTTTAGGAAAAGTTCCCAAAGATTCATTGCCAGCCTGCAAAGAGGGTAGGAATGGGTACCTCCTTGCTTGTTTATGTACCACATAACTGTGGTATTGTCTGTCCTTATTAGCAGGTGTCCTTGATGCAGAAAATGTCTGAAGGCCTCGATTGCATGTACTGCTGCCAGCATTTCCTTTTGGTTTATGTGCATGCGCAATTCTTTCTGTGACCATAGTCCTTGGATGCATCTGCCCTCCATGTGTGCTCCCCATCCATGGTCTGAAGCGTCCGTTGTAATGGTTTGGCTGATTATTGGTTTGCTGAAGGGCAGACCCCTGTTTGACTGGCTTGCTTGAGCCCACCACAGAAATTCCTTTTGAAGGCATGGAATGAGTGGTATCAAAGCTTCTAGGCTGTGACTGTGCTGACACCATAAACTCCTTAGGTACCATTGTAGTTTCCTCATATGTAGCCTTGCTTGTGGAATCAGAAGAATGCAAGATGCCATGTAACCCAGGGCCTGCAGGATTTTCCTTGCAGTCAGCTGAGTTTGTTTTGTCAGATTTTCGAAATAATCCAGTAGTTGTCTTTGTTTTACCAAATTTTGTTGGCTGTCCGCTTGTATAAGGCAGTCGTCCAGATATGGGTATATTTGAATCCCCTGAAGTCTGCAGTGTGCAATTACTGATGCCAGACATTTTGTGAATACTCTGGGCGCAGTAGATAAGCCAAAGGGCAATGCTGAGAATTGATAATGCTCTGAACCTACAAGAAATCTGAGGTGTCTTCTGCAACTTTGTCTGATAGGGACATGCAGGTATGCCTCCTTGAGGTCTAGAGTTACCAGCCAAGACCCCTTGCCCAGCATGGGAAGAAGTTGCTGTAGGGTCAGCATTTTGAATTTTGGCACAATGAGATAAGTATTCAGTGCGGACAAGTCGAGAATAGGCCTCCATTGTTTTTCTTTTCTTGGGACAAGGAATAGTCTGGAATAAAATCCTTGGCCTTGTTCTGTGAGAGGAACCTTTTCTATAGCTTTCATTTGCAATAGGTTGGAAATTTGTTTTAAAGCCTCTGCCCTTTGATTCGGTGGCAGGTTTGGCATGCCTCTTCTTTTTGGTAATGTATGAAAATGGAACCTGTATCCTTTGTCTATTATTTGCAGTGTCCATTTGTCCCTTGTAATACTGTGCCAATTTTTTGAGAATAAAGATAGCTTTCCGACCAAAGGTGCTTCCAATTGAGCCCTGGTTGGCGGGGTCAAGGTAAAGTCATTGAGTCTGTCCTTGTGGAGCAGTTGTAGGTCCTGCACTACCTCTCTGGTTAGGAGGCTGCCATTAACGTCCTCTGTAGGAGCCTCTAGCTTGCCCTCTACCTCTGGCACGCCTGTTCTTGCCTCTTTGAAATCTCTCTGTGTCTGGAAAGGACCAATTCTTAGAGGGCCAATTTCTGCTGAATCTTGGTGGTTGGACCTGGAGAAAATCTTTGACTGTTTGTATAGATTTAGCCTTTTCCTCAAATTTCTTTAAGACCTCCTGAGCAGTGGAGCCAAATAACTTTTGCTTTTCCAGTGGCGCATCCAGAAGCTTTGCTTTAACATGATCTGGCAGAGTTTGTTCCTTCAGCCAAGCATGCCTACGTATGACTGCACCTGTCATTGCTGACCTACATGAAGCTTCCAATGCATCATAACCATACTGCAAGAAATGGTTGCTAACCTGTTGGGAGTTATGTACCAGATCCTGAAGTGACTTGCGATCTAGGGGTTCAGGTGAAGACAGTTTTTTATGCAATTCATCTACACAAATACTCTTATTTATTTATTTATTTTACATTTGTTGACCGGGCTAGTCTAGCTGGATACATGTCCATTTTCAGTAGAGGCCCGGGGAGAAAAGGTCCACAATATCAGAGGTAGTTAAACATAACATTCAAGGATAGAGTTATAGTTATTACATTAAAAGAGAAATCAGACATAGATGTTATACAATTGTTTAAAAGAAGTACAATACTTAGAATGAACTAGCATTAGAATTAGTCGAGACCTTAGGTTTGTGGGTTAGGTAGTGACTTTAGTGGGCCAGGAGAGTTTTAGTATTAGTCAGGATTAGAGCAAGGGCATAGGCATTGCGACTTTAATAGGTCTTTGAGGTGTTTTTTGAATTGGTGAAGAGAGGTCATGTGTCTTAGGTTATTTGGCAGGGCATTCCAGGATTTGCCAATGGAATTTGCATAGAGTGCTTCGCCTCCCAAGTTGTTAGCCTTGATGGTTTGAACTAGTAGGCTTTTGGATGACCTAAGGGATGTGAGGTTGGAGTAAGGGGTAAGTATTTTGTTCAGTGAGGGAGTTTTTTCTGGATGATTAATTAATTTAAATGCCTCAGTGAGTTGGTTGAGTTTGAGAGTGTTGGAGAGTTCTAACCATTCCAGGGTCCTTAGATTTTGGCAGTGATGGGTCCGATAGGGCATCCCTGTTATAAATCTGGCTATGTGGTTATAGGTAGTAGACAGTTTGTTGAGTTCCTTCTTGTTGAGGAAGGAGAATACAGGAGAAGCATAGAGGAGTGTGGACAGAAGGTGGGTCCTAGCAATAGTTAGTTTGGTGTGCGGAGTTAAGAAGGTTTTTATTCTATACAAAGACCCGAGTTTTTTGTTTACAGACTTAATGGTCAGACTGACATGTGTATCAAATTTAAGTTTGTTATCTATGGTCACCCCAAGAAGTTTGGTGTGGGAGACGGGTTAGATTATGATTCCATTGTTGGAGGACACGCAGAAGGTTGGGGTAATAGTATTAGGTGGTTCTTTTCCTTGGGAGGTATTTAGTGTGGGGAAAAATAGAAGTAATTTAGTTTTGGTTGGATTTAGTAGAAGCTTTAGTTCTGAGAACCATTTTTCAACTAAGGAGAAGCAATTTTGGGTTGCAACTTGGAGTTTGGCAAGAGAAACGTCCGAGCATATCAGGGTGGAGTCGTCTGCGTATTGAATGCAAGTGGCTTTAGGAATGATCGTGTGTAAACTGTTAATAACTAGGGAAAAGAGAAGGGGACCGAGGATAGATCCTTGGGGAACACCAATATTAGTGGGGAGTACGTCTGATAGCCTGTTTTGCCACTGAACTGCCTGCTTTCTACTCGATAGGTAGTCGTTAAACCAACTTATTGTTGATTTACTAAGATGAAAGGTTTGCAGTGTTTGTATTAGTAGTTGGTGGTTCATCATGTCGAAAGCTTTTGATAGGTCAAGAAAAAGCGCAGAGGAAATAAGTTTATTATTGCGGTTTTGGTTGATTGAATCAACAAAGGAGAGAAGAGCAGAGGTAGTGCTGTGATGGGGGCGGAATCCATGCTGGGTGTTAGGCAGGAAGTTATTTTGAGAAAGATGGGTAATGAGCTGTTTATGAACACAGCGTTCCAAAATTTTGGCTAGAGGAGACAGTATAGCTATTGGCCTATAGTTAGATGTGTCAGTGGAGGATCCACCTTTATGGAGAGGGATGATATAAGAGATTTTCCAGATTGAGGGGATAGAAGCTTCAGATATAGATCTGTTGATCAGGATTGAAACAGGGTAGGCAATGGCGTCAGATGCTATTTGTAGGTAATTGGCTGGGAGTAGGTCAGCAGCTCTTGGTACTGTATCATATGGAATTGACAATTTAATGCCCTCATAGAAAGAGTGGAAGAAGTATACACTTTTTTACCCCATCTCTCTAAAGCCCTGGACTCCCTTTCAGAGGGGAGTGGATTTTTAGTAGTGGCAGATGCAACCCCTTTAGGGCCCTGGGAAATAGTTTCAGGGTCAGCAGAGTGGGCCTTGTAAAGGAAATGATGTGAGTCTGGGACCCTGTAGTACCTATCGGGTTTGACAGGAGCCGGAGGAAGGGAGTCAGGGGTAATGCTAGACTCAGAGTACACATCATCAATGACATTCAAAACAGGAGGAATAGCCAAAGGTCTATGCTGAGGTAAATGCAAAAAAGTCCTTAATCTCTTCCTGGAATCAGAGAATTCCTGGCCCTGCCATTTGAAATGCTCTCTCATGGAGTGAAGGGTCTCCCCAAAGGACAGCTCTTCAGGAGGGGAGGCAGAGGGAATAGATTCCTCTGCATCAGAATCCTCGTAGGCCGTAAAGGCCTCCTCCTGGTAGTCTGAAAGAACAGAGCCATCTGAGGCCTCCTCAGAGGACTGGTGATCAGTGGGCTCAACCCTGGGCCTTTTGTCTAGAGGAGGTAGAGAGTCCCTGTCCGGATGTGGCTGAGAGCCCCTAATTAAGGAAATAAGGTCCTCAGCTAAACTTAAAATCTGTGAACCTGTAGTGGATCCCTGAGGAATAGCCTTGGGAGACAGAGATTTTGGCTGTTTAGCAGCTTTAGCCCTTGTGAATGCCTTTATGGACATGGATGCAGGAGGCCTGGCTGCTCCACGTGCTGGCGTAGTTTTGTCTAGGGAAATGGTGTCGGAAGTTTCCGGAACACCGGTTTCTGAGGGAAATTCTATAACCGACTCAGAAGAGGCCTCCGGGGTCGAGGTTGTCGGTTGTGCGGTTTCGACGGTCGGAAGTACCAAGGACTCGGTTTCAGCTGAGACCGAGACACTCGCGGTAGGCCTAGGTGTGGTTTCAGCCAAAACCACGGTCTGCATATGTCGGTCCTTGTCCTTCCATTTTTTGGTTAAATGGGAAGTCGGAGTCTCCGATGGCATATTGTAACAGTAACTAGCCCCAAAAAATTCCTCTGCAAACTCTGCCCGACGCCTAAGAGTGCATCGGTTGAAGGAGGCACAGGCTGTACAGGCCGAGACGTCGTGGTCTGGGCCTAGGCAGGGGAGGCAGTAAGAATGGAAATCCTTATGAGGTATTTGTTTCCCACAAGTTAAGCAATTATTAACTTTAAGCGTTTGATCTGACATCGGCTGAGGCAAGAAAGAGTCCACAACGGGGTACTTAGCTTTTGAAGTCTTCGGTACCTGAAGTTACAGGAGCTGGCCGACCGGCACTTGCGAACTGCTTCTGCTTCGGGCACCACGCGGCAAGAAAGACGGAGGAAGATGGCGTCGGCTGACGCTTTTATACCCCAGGCGCTCTGACGTCAGGGAGAGGGCGACATCAGCCGACGCCGGACCCAGACTTTGGAATCCGGCTGACCGAAGGGCTGCCTGAGGCAGGACAACCCATATGTAAGGACTGCAGATGCATCCTTGAAGGACATCATGTTTGTTTTATCAAAGAGTACAGTATTGCATTTTTTTTTACATTTAGTTTTAGTCTATGATCCGGACACCATGAGTCTGTGAGGGTCAGTTCTTTTGGAAGATGCAGGTGTCTTCCAGTGAGCTGATGACTGTTCCAAACTTACAGTCACCAGCAAACGTAAGAAACCAGAGACCCTTACCACCAGCTTTGATTTAAGCAAAGTAGATACCATAAAGGTATGATCCCTCTGTGAAAAGTACAGTTTTGTACCTACCATAAATGTAGATGTCCGATAGGCATACATCTGCAGTCCTTACAAATGGGTTGTCCTGTCGTCAGGCAGCCCTTCGGTCGGCCGGATTCCAAAGTCTGGGTCTGGCCTCGGCTGGAGTCGCACTTCACCCGACGTCATAGCTGCAGTTATTCGGGTATAAAGGCATCAGCCGACGCCATTTTCCTCAGTGTTTCTTGCCCCAGATGCCAGGTGCCCTCTAGGAAGGCTAAATTTGGATAAATGCAAATGGTTCCAAATAGTAGAGAGCAAACAAAAATAAGCATGTATGTACATATATACAAACAAATACACCATAATAGATTCCCCAGCTAGCTACAAGATGGGCAAATACCCTAGGAGTACCACAGAGGGAAGGAGGGTGGGTAATCCTGACTGCAGATGCATGCCTATCGGACATCTACATTTATGGTAGGTACAAAACTGTACTATGTCCTTCAAGGATGCATCTGCAGTCCTTACAAATGGGTAGAATACCATAGCCAAACTGGGGGAGGAGGAGAAATAAGATTATGGTGTAGTTAAGATCCCTTGCAAAACAGCAGTGGCAAAACCTGCTCGGGATCTGGAGTATAAAGGTAAATTATAATGCTTGGCAAATGTATGCACGGAGCTTCAAGTAGCAGCCTCTAAAATGTCTTTGGTAGCCACTCCTCGTAAAAAAGCTGTGGTAGTGGCTGTAGCCCTTGTAGAGTGAGGCCTGAAGTTTTCTGGACTTTTCTTCCCATGGTAGGAGTAACAAAATCTAATGCAATCTCCTATCCACTTAGAGATTGTCTGTTTTGAAATTGCTTTTCCTTCCATTCCTGTTGCATATGCTACCAGTAGCTGGTCAGTTTTTCTGTTGCTCTTGGTCCTGTCCAGGCAGTAACGTAATTGTCTATGTACATCCAAGGTATGCAACAGTCTTTCTCCCCTGTTCTGTGGGTTGGGAAAGAATGTAGATAGGTGGATAGCTTGATTTAAAGATACCCTGGAGACCACCTTTGGCATAAAAGTAGGATTAGTTCTCATGGACACTCTATCTTGATGGAAGATCAGGAAGGGCTGTACTGCCATTAATGCCTGTAGCTCAGATACCCTTCTTGCTGAAGTGATTGCAAGCAGGAAAGCAGTTTTCCATGAT
This sequence comes from Protopterus annectens, assembly GCF_019279795.1. Taxonomy (NCBI): domain Eukaryota; kingdom Metazoa; phylum Chordata; order Ceratodontiformes; family Protopteridae; genus Protopterus; species Protopterus annectens. The sequence continues at coordinate 641,286,156 of NC_056736.1, forward strand.
AAGTATTGTAATTCTGCTGTTGCTGCTGGTTCGAAAGGAGGTAGTGTCAACTTTTCTAGCACAAAGTTCAAGTCCCATGTTGGCAATGGTGGCTTCCTAGGTGGTTTTACATTTTTAATTCCTCTCAGAAACTGCCTGAGCAGAGGACGTGAGAAGACTGGAGGATCCAAGTTGTATTCTGCTGAAATGGCTGATGCATGAATCTTAATGGAAGAATAGGACAGGCCGTTGTGGAAGAGCTCTGCCAAGTATTCCAGGATGTTAGCTATGTTTACCAGTGACACATTCTCTCCTTTTGCTGTACTCCAAATGACATATCTTTTCCATTTTGCTGAATAATTTTTTCTTGTTGAGGGTCTGCGAGCCTCCAAGATAATGTCTTTAACCCTTTGAGATAAATCTGGGTTATTTGGTCTTATGCAATGTTCCAGGCAGCCAGCTGCAGTGTTTTCAGGTTTGGATGCAGGGTTTTGAAGTTGTTCTGTGTTAACAGCAAGGGAACTAGGGGCAGAAGCCATATTTGTTCCCGAGACATACTCCTCAGTAATGGGTACCAATGTTGCCTTGGCCAGTCTGGAGCTATCAGGATGATCCTTGGACGTTCTTCTTTGATCTTCAATAGCACCTTGTGCATCAAAGGAAGAGGTGGGAATGAATATGCTGTCAGGTTTTTCCAACTGAAAGATAGGGAGTCCACTTTCCAAGCAAGTGGGTGGTACGTCCTTGTGCAGAATTTTTTCAGTTGGTGATTGTGCGGGGATGCAAATAAGTCTATTTCTGGTAGTCCCCATTTCCTTGTAATGGTTTTGAAGATGTCCGGATGCAGCATCCATTCGTGGGCATCCGTGGCAGTTCTGCTTAGGATGTCTGCTAGTATATTTTCTTTTCCTGGCACAAAAATTGCTTGTAACTGAATGTTGAAGCTCAGTGCCACATTCCAGAGTTCCATTGCCATCCGGCATAGAGGGTATGAATGTGTGCCTCCCTGTTTGTTGATGTACCACATAACTGTGGTGTTGTCAGTCCTTATCAGCAGTTGACCCTGTCGAAGAAATGGTCTGAATGCCTGAATTGCCAGTTTTACTGCCAGCATTTCCTTTTGATTTATGTGTAGGTGCAGCTGGTCTTGAGTCCATAAGCCTTGTATGCACTTGTCCAGCATGTGTGCCCCCCAACCGAGGTCTGAAGCGTCTGTTGTGATGGTCTGACTTGGTTGAGTGCTGTGGAAGGGCAGTCCCTTGTTTGTTTGACAGGCCTGAGCCCACCATTGGAATTCTTGCTTCAGGCATGGAATTATTGGAATTTGGGTTTCTAGGTTGTGCTTGTGCTGAGACCATAAATTCCTTAGGTACCACTGTAACTTTCTCATATGTAGTCTGGCATGTGGAATCAATATTATGCAGGATGCCATGTAACCGAGAGCTTGCAGGACTTTTCTTGCTGTTAGCTGGTTCTGGTTTGTTAATGCCATGAAGTAGAAAGGGAGTTGCTCCTGTTTTTCTACTGTCAGGAATGCCATTTGTTTTGATGTGTCCAGATCTGCACCCAAGAAGGTTATCGTTTGGGATGGTATCAGCCTTGACTTTTTTATATTGACTGTGTATCCCAGGGCTTGTAGTAGATGAATGACCCTTTGCAAATCTTTTGTTAATTTGCTTTTGTTGTCCGCTTGTAACAGGCAGTCGTCCAGGTAAGGGTAAATTTGAATTCCCTGAAGCCTGCAATGAGCAATTACTGATGCCAGGCATTTCGTGAATACTCTGGGCGCAGTAGATAAGCCAAAGGGCAATGCTGAGAATTGATAATGCTCTGATCCTGCAGGAAATCTGAGGTATCTTCTGCAATTTGGTCGTATGGGGACGTGCAGGTATGCCTCCTTGAGATCTAGAGTTACCAGCCAAGACTCCTTGCCCAGCATGGGAAGAAGCTGCTGTAGGGTCAGCATTTTGAATTTTGGAACAATGAGGTATGTGTTTAAAGTGGACAGGTCGAGAATAGGCCTCCATTGGTTTTCTTTTCTTGGTACCAGGAAAAGTCTGGAGTAAAATCCTTGTCCTTGTTCCATAGATGGTACCCTTTCTACAGCTCTCATCCTTAGTAAGTGAGTTATTTGTTCTACAGCTTCTGTCTTCTGATTTGGAGGTAGGTTTGGCATTCCTCTCTTCCTTGGTAGAGTATGGAAGTGAAACCTGTAACCTTGGTCTATTGTCTGTAAAATCCATTTGTCTCCTGTGATGTAATGCCAGTTTACTGAAAATAAGGATAGCTTCCCGCCTAAGGGTGCCTCTAGTTGTTCCCTGGTAGGCGGTGCCAGAGCCAAGTCACTGTGATTGTCCTCGCTGGTTGTTAGCCTGCCACTGACGTCCCCTGTAGGCACCTCTGGATTGACCCCTGCCTCTTGAGCGTCTATTCCTGCCTCTCGGAGCTCTGGAGGTGTCTGGAAAGGACCAATTCTTGGAAGGCCAGTTCCTGCTAAACCTTGGAGGCTGGACCTGCAAGAAATCCTTGACTGTCTGGACAGATTTTGCTTTCTCTTCCACCTTCTTCAGCACCTGCTGTGCAGGGGAGCCAAACAAATTGAGCTTATCCATGGGAGCATCTAGGAGCTTTGATTTAACATGGTCTGGTAAGGACTGTTCTTTTAACCATGCATGTCTTCTGATCACTGTGCCAGTCATGGCTGATCTAAAGGAAGCCTCCAGTGCATCATAGCCGCATTTTAAGGAATGATTACTGACCTGCTGAATGTTATGTACCATTTCCTGTACAGATTTTTTGTCTAATGGTTCATCTGAGGACAGTTTTTTAGTTAACTGGTCTAACATAAATTCCTGATACTGAATCATGTGGAATTGACAGTTCAAGGCCCTAGCTGAAAGAATAGCAGAAGTGTAAACTTTTTTACCCCATCTCTCTAAGGCCCTAGATTTCCTTTCAGAGGGAGGGTTTTGGTAGAGGTAGCTGCTACAGCCTTGGGTCCCTGGGAGATAGTTTGGGATCTGCAAAGGGGCCTTATACAAATGATAATGTGTGTCCGAACCCTGTAGTACCTATCGGGCTTAGCAGGGGCCGGAGGAAGAGAATCAGGAGCAGTACAAGCATCATTAAAAGCATCATCCACAACAGTAAGTACTGGAGGAATGGCTAAAGGCCTATGCTGTGGCAAATGCAAAAAGGTTCTAAGCCTTTTCCTAGAGTCTGAAAAATCCTGGCCCTGCCATTGAAATTGTTCCCTCACAGCATGCAAGGTTTCCCCAAAAGAAAATTCCTCAGGCGGAGAGGCAGAAGGAATGGACTCTTCTGCATCAGAGTCCTCATAAGGAGAAAAAGGGGCCTCTGGAGGGTCTGAATTATCTGATTCATCAGAGGAGCCATCTGAAGAAACTGGCTCAGGGGGCTCTACTCTAGTCCTCTTCTCTGGAGGTGGGTGAGAGGCCCTGTCTGGATGTGGTTGGGATCCCTGGATCAAAGAGATGAGATCCTCTGCTAGACTAAGCATTTGTGAACTAGAACTGGGCCTGTGAGAGGGGGTCTTAGCAGGCACAGATTTGGTAGTTTTTGCTGCTTTAGCCCTGGCAAAGGCCTTAATCGACATGGATGCAGGAGGCCTAGCAGCTCCATGTGCAGGGGTAGAAATATCCAAAGGGATAGTATCTGATAAATCCTGTGAACCTGCAGGAGCAGGTGGGTTTTCAGTAGCAGATTCAGCCAAGCTGGATGAGGCCTCGGTAAGTGGCAAGCTTTTGGCCGAAGGAAGAACCGTGGACTCGGTTTCAGCTGAAACCGAGACACTCGCGGTTGGCTTAACCGCAGTTTCGGCCGAAACCGCGGACCGCGAGTGTCGGTCCTTTTCCTTGCATTTTTTAGAAATTTGTGTAGTCGGAGCATCCGATGGCATAATGTAAGCAAAAGCGGAGCCGAAAAACTCTTCAGCAAATTCAGACCGACGTCTAAGCGTTCTCGGTTGAAAGAAGCACAGGCTAGACAAGCTGCTACGTCGTGGTCTGGGCCTAAGCAAGGTAAGCAGTAAGAGTGGAAATCTTTATGAGGTATTTGTTTCCCACAATTTAAACAGTTATTCACTTTTTCTGACATCGGCTGAGGCAAGAAAGAGTCCCCAACAGGGTACTTAGCTTTAGAAGTCTTCGGTACTTGTAGTAGTAATCTCTGGTTCTGACCGACCGGCACTTGCGAACAGCTTCTGCTTCGGGCGCCACGCGGCAAGAAAGACTGAGGAAAATGGCGTCGGCTGATGCCTTTATACCCGAATAACTGCAGCTATGAAGTCGGGTGAAGTGCGACACCAGCCGAGGCCAGACCCAGACTTTGGAATCCGGCCGACCGAAGGGCTGCCTGACGACAGGACAACCCATTTGTAAGGACTGCAGATGCATCCTTGAAGGACATCATTGGGAATACCACTTGTGACAAGTCTTTTACAGAATAGTGTTCCACCACCCCTGACTGACTGGGATCTGCCTGTAAGTTAGTTAACAACATAATACGTTAAATAAAAGCTTAAGTTAAACTGGGTCAGTTTTCCTACAATGTTACATTGGGGAATAGTAGGAAAGAATTTGGACATATTCAGGTGGAGAGTACACATGACGTTGCTTTCAGTCAGTACTTCCATAGCTCTCAACCTTCCATCACCAAAAGAGGAACACCACTTGTTACAATGTGGAACAAATGGGCAAAATGTGGAACACTTACTAACAGCTTAATTTCAACAAGGAAGCTCATAGGAAGCTTAAATATGCTATTGTCTACGTATAAAAAGTTGTTTTGGTGAATTAATATGATTTAGTTCTACTTACTAAGGATATCTGTTAAAAATGCCTAACACTAAATGTGTGACAGACTCTTTTAACATGGAACATTGAAGAACATGAACGTTTTAAGACCCAAAATGAGGAACATTCTTCATAATGACATACACTTGAGAGGTATGAGTGCTTCTGTGGCCTTGTCAAAGAAATTCACCAGGTTAAGTAGGCAGGATTTCCAGTGCATGGACTTACGTGCTACCAATATCCTTATTTATGAATTCCATGATTACATGTCCCATTAATTTACAAATGATACTAGTAATGTCTTTTGGCTTTTCCCGGTTAGGGGTTGCCACAGTGGAACTCCGGTCTGCTAATGACTGGCAGTGGATTTTTACAGTGCAGAGTTGCCAGCCCGACGTCCAACCTTTAAAGAAGGCACATCTATTCAAGCATGCACCTACCTGCATGTCTTTATATGTCACACGACCACGGGGAGGACATGCAGACTCCACACAGAAGGCGCTCCAGCCAAGAATCAAAAGGGAGAACCTCTTGCTGTGAGGTGACAACGCTAACCACTGCACCACCGTGGACTTCACAAATGATACTGGTAAGGCTAATTGGCCTGCAGTTCCTAGGAATAGTGATGGAGCCACCAGTGTGCAGGTCTACCACAAATGCTGTTCTCCTGACCACAGGTACATACCCAGTGATCAGGTGAAAACTGAACAGATTTGTGAGTGAGTTGGTGAGCCAGAGTTTCATAACCTGGACTGTTGTCCAGGTTGACAGATCAAGTGTTCTTAGTTTGGGAAAGGGCTTTGAGGACTTTTTCAATGTTAATTACTAGGCAGAGGGTCAGACAGGATGGTGTATTGGAGGAAACATGCAAAGGACATGGGAGAAGTTTAAGATAAACTTGTCTGGCAGTTTATTTACTAAGGCAATAGCTCTCCAAGGATGTTGGCAGAATCCATGCATTTGGATACAAGTTCAGTGCAGTTCTCAGTACTGTTTCTAAGGTTTCTGAAATAGCTGAAGAATGACTTGCAGTTGTCCTTGTGTGATGCAGTAATATTTCATTTATATTTTGCTTTGTGAGTTTTGATCCTTCACCTTAGTTCTGTACATACCCTTATGATGTCACTTTTTGAGTTAGGGATTTAAATTTATTCTTTAGAGTTAAACGTTTTTTCCTCTTGCTGTAGAGTTTACTGATACTGGAGATCCACCACATGGGGTTTGTCTTTTTTAACTTGGCATTCTATTTGTGGTGCAAGGGGACACATGACTTGATGCAGGAGTTTAGCTAGGAACAGAAATCAGTAGCATATGCTGCTGTTTTAGCTATCGGGTTCTCGTGGGTGTAGAAAATCTATAACTCCTTGTGATGTCAACTAGCCGTATGAAGTTAGCCTTGGAGAAGTCTCTGAAGGCAGAGGGATTTGAACACATCTGGGGCTAGGTTCATATGGAGAATGTTATGGCACCATGCTCTGATTTCACCAGCGATGCAGTAACAGTAGCTATGGAGTACACTGGAGCTACGTTTGTAAAAAACAAATCAAGTTTCTTCTGAAATGGCTCCTCAATAACAGACAGTGGCACCAAAGCAGCCTTAGCTTTGTCTCACAACTTTACCAGCCTTTTGACTCTATGCAGACATCTTGCAGTACTCTCTGTCATCTATTGTAATGATTGGCCAATAAAAATTGTGCACAAGCCTCTCTTTTGCATGCTTTATGCCCAGTTGACCTAAAAAAGGAATATCATGTGCTATTTACCAAAGTGCCTGATAATACCCAAGGGAGTTACATACTCGTAATGCCATGTATAAACTTGTCTGTTAACCTATCTTAACTTACGTATCTTAACTTCTTACTTCTGTCATTTCAGTCTGATGATACAGTTAAAACTTTCAACTAAACATCTAGCTGTTGAAATCAGCACTACAGTTAGATTACTAGCCATTAGTAACACGTGCGATTCTTTCCATATAACTTGCATTCAAGCTTCTGATTAATGTGAGAGCTACAAGTGTTCAGTAGAACAAACACTGAAGTCTCAGATTTCCTCTCAGCTCTCACATAATATAGTGAGAGATATTCAGATACTCGAGATCAACAAGATTTATGCCCAACTACATTATTCAGCTTTTACTGTTGGATGACTGGTGAATCAAAATTAAAATCGGCCAGCATTTTAATCTGAGCATAATGAGTGTGTGTGTGCATAAAAACGTATAATACACAATATTCCATTAATATGCCACCTACTAAGTCCATATAGTAATACTCCAGTCTAGCTCAATTCATCACACTAACATCAGCTATTAGATCATGCAACAGTGTTAACAAAGATACATTCATACAGACTCTGGTCATCTCATATCGTGCCTATTCATGTGCCCCTTCAATAGTATTAAGCTTATTAACACAATTATTTGTTATTCTGTTTGATGTGACACAACCATCCAGTAGTGAATACATTGATATATTAGAATTCTTTCAGCCCTTAGATAGTATACTGACAGATTTTCAAACACTCATGGTAAACTGTATTTCAGCCTACTTGCATTATTCAGTTTACTGTTTTGTGACTGATCATTCATATCAACCAGCATTTCAGTCTAGGTAAAATGTATGCAGATATTGCATTAATATCCTGCATATTAAATGGAGACAATATTTAACACTCAGCTCTAAATTCTTTAGTGGACACACATGCACAGTTTGAAATCTGTGTGTAAATTATTATATTAACATCCTTGAAAATTGCCTCAACATATTATAAGCATTAGTAGTCTATTAACTGAAAAGTACTTTTGCATTAACACTGAAAATGGTGGCAAACTCACAAGCTAAATCCAGCAGTTTTGTCATTTCACTTAAAAGTAGTACTTCTCTACTGGATTATGCAATGATAATGAACTTGCAGGCTAATCCTAATTACCAACATTTTTTTTATCCATTCTGTAACTAAAAAGGAAACTAACAAATTTCTATTGCAAATGGTTTAAATAATACCTGCACAGTATTAACCAAGCTTGGTAATGGAGACAGTCAAGTTCTTTACGGACAGTTGAAAGCAGCTGTTGTACTTGCAAGTGATCTAACAGTGTCACAGTGTCACTGTTACCTGAAGTTCCACCGTAATCATTGCTCATATTTCTGTATTTTTTGCTTGTGGAATGTTTTGTATTCCACCCAGGCTGAAACTGAAATTGGTCAGTATTTTTCAGCGCACTACTTCAGTAAACAAATATAAATAAATAAGTAGATTTGAAACTCTGGTAGGGGAAGGTACAATTTGTCAAGAGAGTTTGTACTCACAAGAGTCAAGAGTCTGTATACACTTGCTTGCAGTGTATGTTTGCCAATTTCTGGATGTGTAATTCAATTCTCCCAGAATGACTATTATAGGTTGAATAGTTAGGGACTGTACTTTGGTGAGGTGGTAGAGGTTATGGAGAAAGCCCTGTAGTTATCAAGGATATGACAGATGAACTTACGTACAGATACCAGAATATGCAGCAGATGACAGTGAAAACAAATATAGACACTCCCATGCTGGTACAACAGCCACTCACAGTAGGGGTCTAAATGAATGACAGGCATGGAGTGGAATCACATCTCAGTAATTATACAAATGTGAATGTTTTCAAGGGTCACAAAGCTTCTAAGGCAGGCAACTTACTGTTCAGGTTTCTAGTGTTAAGCAGTGCCATGTTAATATTGGCTTGACTGGACTTTATTAGACTGGTAGATGCAGAGGAGATTGATGCTGCCTAAAAAGTACTATAGGGGTACATAATATCTTGGCTAATATGTGGAAGCCCTGTGGGGAGAGATGCAGGCCATCCGTATTGAAGTAGGTAGGACTATCTACCATCACTATCCAAGCTGATGCACACTGGATGCCCCTGGAATGACACGAGTTATTGAAACAGTTGCTTCTGTTGTGACATCTTACATGGTAATGGCAAGATACTGCCAGAGACAAGTTGCTTTTCTGTTTCAGAACCATATAAAAATAACTCATATTTATATTTTCCAAGTTGATGAATCAAAGGTGTTTCATGCCCACATGTGCAACAACCAGGTCATAAGCATATTAAGGGTGAAAACATCTAACAGCCTTTGGCAATATTGTAAATTCTAGGAACATAGAGACAGCTGTTACTCTTCCTTGGCTTAACCTGGTGAGTGGCCATTTTGCAATATAATCAGTATTTGACAATGACCTCAGTAATAAACTGCAATCACTTTTTGTTTTCAGTTTCATGTAGTATATACTGCAGCATGCTGAAACAATATCTGCATTAAATGTGCTATACTATTTAATAATAATACTGCAAATGGCCTGACACTTTCAAATATGAAATTACATAATAATGAAATGATTAACTTTGTGACCTCTAAGCATACTAACGTAGTAACCACTTTTAAGATGATATATTTCCTTTCAAAACAGATTCTGAAATATTTGCAGTATATTCACATGGCAGGATTACTAAGGGGAAGACACAGTGGATGACAGTACCCCTTTCAGCACTTTACTATTATTCAGATAAAATGTTTTACTAGGAATGTATGTTTAAATTTTTATTTCATATGCTTCACACTTCTGAATATTTAAAACCATCTGTGCAATCTAAAATTCTCTGTTATCTATTTTTAATCCTTGGATATCATGGGTTAAACATTCAGTCACTCAGCTGTCAGTTCCAGACTAAGCACTTAAATTCCCCCCTTTTAAGTGAATGAAAGAATGGATTAGTTAGCAGGTCTGCTATAAAGACTACATTACAAAACATCTTTAAGCAGTGCTCCTGACTTTTAATATGTACCATAAACAGCAGTAATGCAGGGAACCATATATTACACATGTATCTGAAAATAGACAGACATTACAAAAATTCAAAGAAAGAGAAATGTTGAACTGTTTCTCTTTAGATTAATGCAAACTTCTGACCATGTGATAATGTTAATTGGCAATCCTGCAGTATTGTTCAAGTTCCTAAAGCTGTCAAACCATATTAAGAAGTCTATGTAAACAGACCAAATTTAATTAGCAGAGATTTAAAATTAGATCATGACTCACAGCAGATAAATTTAATCCACGAAGATCAAAATAACAGAGGCCTACCCTTGATTTATCATGCAAATGAAGCGTACTGTGCCACTATTTAATTAACCAATGAATGACTGTTTATTGCAATTTAAGCAGTACTAATGATTATCCCAAATATAATGCATATATTTTTAGTTAAAAAAGGTAGTATCAGCCAAGATGAAGAAGGTAGAATTATCATGCAAAAAAGTATGTTCTAGATTATAACCTACACTAGCAAAGATCTTTTAACAGAGCAAAAGTCTTAAAAGCACATAATTCTGGGATTATTACATTTATGAAGTACATTCATAAAACACCAATTATTAATTTATTTACGAGTGATCTATGGGGCTTAAGTTCTGAGTCTACGGACAACTTAACCTACTAAAACAAATATATTTTTAGCAACCACTTAGCCTATAAAGTATTTTTAATAAAAGAATATCAAAATAATTATTCATCCATGTACCATATAGTTTAATAACTAAAGTCTGCACTTATTTATTTAACTTACGGTTAGTTGTTTTGCTTGGATCACTGTGAACACTCTCATTTGACTGGTTACTTGATACAGAAGACACACTTGAGCTACGCACAAACCCAAAGGCTGCTAACTTTGCCACTGATAAGCGTGAGTAACCAGGCGGTCGGAGGCCAGATGGACATGGCTTGGGAAGGTTTGATCTTGCAGCATTCAAAACAGAGCCTTTATTTTGTTCCACTGCAAAGAAAACAATTCTTTAAATAAGAACACAGCACAGTGTGGGACAAACACAAAATGCCATCAGACACTGAGATAAACACGTTGACTACACTTTCATTATTTTGTTTTAAAGTAGCCCATGTAGGTAAACTACAAGAGGTTCCAAATCACAAAGGAAAAACATGCAACCAATTACTATAAGCATAGTAACAAAGACATAAATAGTATTCTTTAACTGTTAATGCTTTTAAATAATTAAGTTACAAATCTGCCAGTATAGACAGAATGAAGTAATTCAGATTTACTTTTCCTTAATCATTATAGTTCTACACATTAAACTTTTTATGAGTCACATGTTGCCTAGTCATGATGTTACACTTTCATCGAAGATGACATTGTTTCTTAATTACATCCTTGAAAATACAAGGTCAGCATGTAGTCCTTTCCTTATTGGTTTGTCTAACTGCATTTAAAAGTTCAGATGTCTTTCAAAACTGCTAGCATAGAAAATATGCAACAATGTACCCCGTATTATGAATCTACATAGGTTTATAGGTGTTTACTAGGTGAATGACCACTAGGGCCCCTATAACCCTAGCCATGCAACCCAAATCCATCCATCCATAACTCCTTTTCACATTTTTAGACAGGGGTTCAGGGTGTCAGTTCAAAAGTGACAAGCATCTAGAGCCAAGGTTCACACAGCTGCGTGGTTAGCCATGCCACGGCCATGTAACCCAAATGTGATCCACAGATATGATTTCTGTAGAAGGTGATTTACTGACTGCCTCTGTCCATCAGAGACATATGTGCCAGGCCAGTAGTGAATTTCTGATTATGCATCCATTGGTCCAAGTTGCATTTAAATAGGGCTAGGGACGAACTCTGCTTCACATGGATGGGGAGCCTGTTCTTGAGAATGAGAATTCTCTGAGAAAAATATTTCATTCTCCAACATGTCCTATTTATGTCACAAGCACAATTTAGGTCTTTCTTTCTAATAGTTCTGATGCTGTTTGTTTTACGAATGTGCGAAAGATTCATCAAAGCAGGGTTCAGGGATGCCTTATACACCAGGCAAGAATCACCTCTCAGTAGTCTCTATGATACAGAGTAAAGAGACAAGGCTTTGAGATGATAAGAGCAGGACATTTGTGGACATTCCAATTGCTGCATTTGTCTGGTCAGGTATATAGCAAAGGTGGCATTATACTCTATGATGTGTCTGATGAGGGATGAGTACAAAGGTGTGATGACCTCTCTGAACCTAGATGCTGTGCCCTTACTTATAAGTTGAGCAACATAAAAGGATTTTTTTACTACTCTGGACACATGTTGGTTGAAGGCTAAGTTACTATCTAAAACAGTTCCCAGATCCCTGATGGCTGAATCAACTTTTAGGGGTATATTATTAATTACATAGTTACCCAGGGTGGCTGACTTCTCAAAAAGTACTATAATGCATTTCTTGGCATTAAGTGTTAAGCCATGGCTTTGGCACCAAGCATTTGTCTATATTAAACCTTCCTAAAGGATGTTCTCATCTTGGGGGGGGGGGGGATTCAATGACTGCTCCCAGTTTGCAATCATCTGCAGATTTGGTCAGCCAGAGGCTTTTAACATTGGCTTTGACCTTCGAGAAGTAGATGCCAAAGAAGAGTGGGCCAAGCACACAGCCCTAAGGGACTCCATTGGTGACTGTCCTCTTTGCGAAATGGCCTCACTGATCCTAACCTCTTGGATCTTATCTGTGAGCCAGCTGGCTATCCAGTGTGTTACAAAGGGATTTACACCCAGTTCCACAAGTTTGTTAGCAATGTCCAAGTGGAGTATTGTATGAAATACTTTATCCAGATCTAGTTAGGCAGTATGCCCTGCCTTCCCTCATCCATTTCCTTAGTGATTGTTTCAAAGAAGTTCACCAGGTTCAGTAAGCATGGCCTTCCTTGGACAAAGCCAAACTTGGATGGATCCAGTGTCTGAAGGTTTCCTATACCTTTGTTGATAATCTATATAATTCTTTCCATAACTTTGCAAATAAGACTAGTCACGATAATACATCTGTAGTTTCCAGGATGTGCTGAAGGTCCTCCCTTATGAAGCGGGATGACTGTCACAGTCCTCCATTCTCATGGTACAAAGCCTGTTTTAAGTCTATGGTTAAATAGTGACTCCAGGTATCATAAGTCATATTTTAGACTGTTCAGAAGGCATCCTGGGATGTTATCTGGGCCCAGTGAGGCCCTGTTCTTGGCTTTAGTGAGTGTAGCCAGGTCATGCTACCTAGTTATAGTTGGAGGGGTTATGTTGGGGGTGATAGGGGGATAAAGTTGAAACTAAATTTGTCCGCTAACAGGTTTGGTTTTTGCCAGCTATTTGCTGCCCTTTAAATTTCTGGCATAGCTGAAGAAGTTCTTATGGTTATCTTTCACCTGGGACACTATCCTAACATCAAAATTTGATTTTTTGACCTAATTAGCCCTCTTTGTTATCTATTTAGTTTGATGAGAGAGTTTTGATTTTATGGAAATTATCATTTCTAATTTTTGCAATAACTGTGTTTCCCTTTGTTGTATATCCTATTTAATCTGGAATGATAGCAAAGCAGTTTGTTTCTGGCGCTAGTTCTGGGCTTACTTCTGGAAGGAACAGCAGCGTCTATGTAGTCACTGACATGGTTGTACAGAGTTTCTGAGAACAAATCAGTGTAGGTTGCTGTGTTCTCAGGGTTTGCAGGGGCACTGAATTTTGACAAACCATCACTTAATGAAAGGTAGTTTATCTTGGAATAATTCCTAAATGTTAATGGTTTTACTGGGGTTATAGAGATGATTTTGATTTTGAAGGAAGGAGCTTTATGGTTGGACTTTGCCAGTGAGAATGAGACATGGGGGAGGGTGCAGCATTCTCCCACATTTGAGACTATGAGGTCTAGTACACTGGAGCCTCTAGTGGGCAGTTCCACTATTTTGTTAAGGGTGCTTGTATTTACAAAGTCCAGCAATCTCTGTGCCTGCAGATTTGAGGCCGTGTAGGATTCCACGTCTACAGAGGGTAATTGTTTTCTCCATTGAGTAGGCTGTTGGGTTATATGGAGAGAGTCTTCAGCAGGTCCAAATATGCACTGTGAGCTTCATGGAACATAGAGGGTGACCTATAGTGGCTAGGATATAGTATCTATGGTGAGTTGCATGTGGAGGAACTCCAGCACATCATCCTGTTTTTTCAACTTAGAGGCATGTTTGCTACTGATGTGTACTGAGACACCTCCACCTTTCATCCTTGTCTGTGAAGTTACTGGTCTAAAAGTATGAAAGGTACTGAAACCTTGCAGTTCTGGGGCACCCTCTACAGCTTTTAACCATGTCTCAGTAACTGCACAGATATCTATATTCTTGAGTGCAAGTTGGGTTTGGAGTGTAGTTATTTACTCAGGCTCCTGGCATTAAGCAGTAACACCTTGAGGTTCAGTTGAGTTGATTTTGCAATAGTTGAGAGTCGATTATCCAAACTAATTGGGACCTAGGGTAGTTCAGATAATAAAACTGTTCAGATAATTAAACATACATTGAACCAGATAAAAAAAAACTGCAAAAATCTTGCTTTTTCTGCATAATTTTGCAACCATTCAGTGATGCCAGTGGAAAATAAAGAATATTTTTTTACACGAGTGGGCTACAAGCTCAAAAAACATGCATAAGCGAATAAGTATAATGTTTACATATTCAGACTTTATGATTTTTCCTACCCTAAAACTTTGGAAGACTGCATTTGGATAAGTGATGTTTCTGATAATCAGCTCTCTGCTGTACGTCAGTTGGTTTATCTCTTTGTCATTGCTTAAAAAAAGCCCAATGGGTTGGATACATTTTTCACCAGTATTCAACACCCTAGAGGGGACACGTGCAGACCATCCTTGGCAAAGCAATGTGGTCTGTTACCCATGTCCTCCCAAGCTGATAAATACTGGACCCCCTTATAATGATTCCAGAAAGACAGTCAGTTGTTAAAATCAATCATCTTTTGCTTATATTGTGGACAGGGTTGCCAGATGTCCCTATTTGGGTGGGACTGTCCCAAGATCAGCAGCCTGATCCCGAGTCCCTCACTGCCAGTTTAAATCCCGAGCAGAATCCGCTTTGTTTTTTTTTTTTTTTTTTGATTTGCCCGTATACTGGCATACGGGCCAATCAAAAATTGCTAAACATGGAGCTTCTTGTGTTTAATGCGGAAATCGCAGTTCCGCATTAAACAGAAGTAGCTCCGTGTTTAGCAATTTTTGATTGGCCTGTATACCGGTATACGGGCCAATCAAAAAATTGCAAAACAAAGTTACTTCTGTTTAATGCGGAACTGCGATGTTTCGCATTAAACAGAAGTAGCTCTGTGTTTATTTATTTTTGATTGAAGTGGACCAATCAAATAAAAAATAAACACAGAGCTACTTTGCTTTTTTTTTTTTTTTTAGTGTTCACTTACAGTGAAAGACCTTTTTTTTTTTTTTTAGTGTTCACTTTGTCCCTACCTGAGCAGTCGGAAATCTGGCAACGCTGATTGTGGACATCCTTGGAAATAGCAATATGCTGCTCAGTGTTAGGCTCATACACAGTCTAAGAGCTCCATGATGACTCTTCATATATTCCAGGAGAGGTACATCTCAGGTCATTTACACCTACATGGACTACGATGCAATGACTGAGTGCATGTGTAATCTGGAGGATCCTGGCTGTAGATAAGCAACTAACCATTATCTTCTCCTTGCTCAGCTTGGTTAGAGGGGCATCAGTATGTCTTACAATGCAGTCTCCTATAACAAGAGTCCTGTGAAGTGGTTTTGCTTGCCTTAGTGGCTTAGTGTTTTTGGCTCCATTGAGTGTGACGGTATATGCAATGTTTGGTATTCTTTTTTTCTGGGTGCCTTAGGTTTGCTGAGGCATAACTTTGACAACAGATGGTCTAGGGGATATCTCTTGTTTAGGAAGACAACATTTAAGTGCTTCAGCATACATGTGCTGTGTGCTATGTGGGGTGGGTGTTGTGTGTGTTTTTGGCAACCTCCTGTTGCGCTTGAATGTGAGAGTTTAGCCTCTTGTGTCATTATGTACGCACACCTCTCGCATATTGTGCCTGTTTCTTTAAGGATTAAGTGACTGCTGGTAATCATGACACAAATGCTACATTGTCTCAAGTTACCCATATCTACCAAACTGGTTATAGAGAAGTTAGAAAATTGCATATCTTTGCTGTTCATTCTTTTGACTGGCAAGGAACAAAGCAGTGATGTAATGGGGTTAGAAGTCTATTAAGGGTGCTTTGCTGATGCAGATGAATAAGGGTGTTTTACTGGGCAGATTATACTAAATAATACTAAAGTCTACTAACTTTAATGTTTACATGATACTAAGTGTGATTTATTGGGGCAAATTATGCTAAACAGTACGAAAGTATACCAACTTTAATGTTTACAATACTGAATTCTGGTAAATCTAGAGGTATTACCACTCAATACCCAACTAACTGCTCTAAGCTTGTCTTATGTGCTGCTTTATAGGGTACAGTTTTGCAGACGTTCTAAAGTTAAAATTTGCTTTCCAGGATGGAGCTATAGAAAAGGATGGGTAGGAAGAATACTTAAACAGCAAAGCAAGAGGGGAGGGAGAGACTTCAGAAATTAGATTATCATAAGGGTTAGAGCCTGAGGCCAGAGGTACAGCCTTATAAAATCACAACAGTTAAAGGGTTTAAGGAAGAAGAAGGCTATCTACAAAGGGATCCAATCAAATAAAGCCAATACTGGAGCTCTTGCAGGCATTTTAGCTTACTGTCTCAATGGGGGCAAGGGTAGACACAAAACAGGAAAACAGAAAGGTACTGGAATGCAACTTCTTGGAGCTGCAGGTTAGACTTTCAGAAACTTTAGCTTAATGTCTCAGTGGTGGGATGGGGCAGATACAAAGAACATGAACAGAAAGCCACTAGAATGCAAATTTAAGCAGGTAAATGATAAGCAGAATATAAAACTGCAGAATCAAAACTGTAATATCAATAACTGAAATCACAGAGGCACAAATCCTGGAGTGGAAAAAAACAATACTCTCACTACTGAATTTTACTACAGTTTAAGGCATGAGACTATGCAGAAATTTACCACTAACACTGTTTATGGAAAAAATCAGTAGTAAATGACCACATAATGCTCAAATCTGGCAGTGGTCCACAATTCTGCCATAACTGTGAATGAAACTACAAGGCTAAGACCCAGCAGGGTTTAACATACATATGACTAGCTTTTAAAAGTAATTCTACTTGTGGAGACAGAAGTGCAGTATAATATATAAACACAATCTCACAATTGCAAATTAAGCTACAAGACTAGATCCCAGAGCAAGCAATAGTGCAAACAAACATGGAAAAAAGCTAAAAAGTACAATGAAGTATCATCACACAGGTGCAATTTAAATATTTAAGCAGAACTGAAATAAACTTTTTTTTCTCTTTCCTTTTTGATGAAAAGCTTATTACTCACAGTTCAGGGCTTAGCACACCTCTAAGTCTTTCATAAGAGACATGCCGGTATATTTTATACCATACTGACTTACAAAGTATATTCCACAAGATCTGCCACTTAATTCTCTCACCCCATCAAAAAAATACAGGACGCTACTGAAGCGTGTAAAATGGCTACTAGTACAGCATCATACAGGCCATCTCATACTCACATTAATATATAGCATCCTACATAATAACTGTTCAGTTATACTGAACTCCAAAGTGCCTATAAAAATACTGCATACCAACTATGGTCCTTTACAAACAATGCAACAGTGCTCCAAAAAGATACAAATAACAACCACTACCAACCATGCATTCTTTTTCTAGGCCACAAGATGAAGGGGATCCTCACTAATGAGAATAGAAAGTACCAACTTCACAAAGAAGTCTGGCTAAAATGATACATACATACATATATATATATATATGTGTGTGTGTGTGTGTGTGTGTGTGTGTGTGTGTGTGTGTTATGGGAGTGTAACATCTCCTTAAACCTGGGAAATGCTGATCCACAAATGAACAAACCTTAACTGTTGAAACAACAAAACATCAATCCACAAAGGATCAAAAAGTATACAAAGCAGTTCTTTGCAGGGGCAATCTTCCCTGCATCCTCCATGCCACCTTTTAATTGCAGACACACAGACACACACACACACACACACACACACATATATATATATATATATATATATATATATATATATATATACCGACTAAGATTGTACTAGAGTGGGGAAAGGGCATATTCTGTAATACTCACAGCACTGCAATCTCATTGTGAAAAAGCCATTACTTTCAAATCAGCTGTACTGGCGTTTTCATTCTTCAATGAAAGTGTACATCAATGAATGATTTTTACCTATATCCATCTATATTTTTTATTTATTTATTTATTTACTGACATTTGTTAACCGGGTTGGTCCTGCTGTGCTTTTGGGCCCCTTTTCAGAGGGGACCTGAGGAGAAAATCTCCATAATATATGATATACAAATACATTACAAGTTTAAACAATTGTACAGTCATTAAGTCGAAGATAGTAGATTATACATATATACAAGTTAAACAGAGTGCAAATACAGTAGTGTGTGTGCAAATGCATCAGGCTCAGAGGGAAAGCAAACAA